>NC_048420.1:19902282-19922116 GCF_013103735.1 Etheostoma cragini | reverse complement strand
AAACTTCCACATCATTGCATTCTGTTTTTATTCACAATTTGTACAGTGTCCCAACTTTTTTGGAATCGGGTTTGTATGATTATTTGTGCTGGATGGTAATAAAACCCTTTTTGATTAGTTAATGAGGGGGTTGGGTGGGTTGTTCCCTGTATAACTGTGTCCATTAACTGGTTTAGAAGGTTTAGCATAATTTTGTACAGTAAAAAAACTTTTCACTCACCATCATCAAGGTACATCTGGTCCAGCTCCTGTGGTTCTTGTTTGATGCTGACAGCCAGCGATGGAGGGCTGCCATTGTCCTGAAGAGAGCCCCGCCCCCTCTCTGGCACCTCTGGGTGCTGCTGAGCTCTTGGGCTGGTGCTTCCGCTGCCCGGCTGGGCCGGCGTCATGCAGAGGGCCGGAGAGAAAGGGCCATCGGTTGGGGTGGAGGGCTGCGAGGTCGGGGAGGAGGAGGAGGAGCTGCTGGGCGGGTACAGGCTGGGCGGCTGGTAGCGCCCCGGTGTCTCCTGGATGATGGAGACGTGTGGGATTGGGGACTGTTGTCCCGGGTGTTGGACTGCTAGGCCGGCAGACAGGCACTTGGAGAAGGGCAGCGGCGACAGGTCATGCAGTTTGGGGCTGGTGCTTGGAGAGGATGAGGTGGGAAGCGAGGAGGGCTTGGCGGCCAATCTCTGCTGGTTTACAGAGTAAGCCCCGCCCCCCACGCACGGCCTGAGGTCAGAGGGCATCAACGGGGTCATGACCTGAGGGGGGAAGTATGGTTTTGGGTGCATGGACAGGCCGGGCCCATGCTGGCTGCACACCAAAGGGGCGTCATAGTCGTCGTGTGGCTCAGTCTTTATTGTCGGGACTGAAAGGAGAGAAGGGAGAACAGAAGAAGGAGAAGCTAAATGAGTAAACACAAATTCCAACCTTCCTGCAAGTGTGGAGAGTGAGTGGGTTTGTGGCTAGGATACCCGCTGCCAAACAAACCCTCTCATCAATGAGACTCTGTGTCTGGACCAGAGCTCTCCCACCCTGCTGAAAATATTCACAAAAGTAGAAAAAAGGGATGACTCATCAACACCAGAAACTTCCAGCTGCTTCAATATAAAAATGCCTATTTTCTTTGGATACTACTCTGGTGCTAAT
Source organism: Etheostoma cragini (assembly GCF_013103735.1). Lineage (NCBI taxonomy): Eukaryota > Metazoa > Chordata > Actinopteri > Perciformes > Percidae > Etheostoma > Etheostoma cragini. The sequence goes on along the minus strand of NC_048420.1, from coordinate 19,920,985 downwards.
ACGCACTCTATGTGCTATATCAAACATGTTGCTGTAACAGCAGCTTTATAATTAGCAGGGATCAGCAATTTAAAATAGATTACTGCTCACTCATTGAGACAAAGAGAAAAAGTTTAACTGAATGTGAAAACAGCTTTTTTTAAACACAAGATGTAGCTGAAAAAAGTCCAAATGATGGTTATTGTAGCATCCAAGTGAGGACCAGAGTTCAAATGAGCCAGGGCTTCTCAGACGCCGGCATCCGGTCCAGATTCCAGAATAAAACATGTTGGACACCAAGTTTTCAACTGCAGGCCGTCAATCTTCTGCAGCTCCTGACACAACATCAATCTTTTATAACAAGCGTTTCAGCCTGGCTACAAGGAAACGACAGCACGGCCCTGACCCTGAGCTTCATCACTGCATCACTAAACTGGATCCATTTCATCTTTTCTTTTGTGGTGAAGCTGGTTTAGATTATAATATGAAGCATGTGCTTGAAACCACAGCTAAAGCACTAAAAACTGTACTTTATTATTTGATTTGCGATTGTTATTCTTGTATTTTTCTAAAGTTCATTGTTAAAGGAGAATTCCGGTCGATTTCAACACACAGCTCAGTTGTTTTTTAAATTTGGAGTGCTGTCAGCAAAAAAAACTAAAGCAATCGGTGCTGCCAACAACGTGTTATCCTCCTGCTGGATTTTGCACCCATCAGGCTCGAACAGGGCAAGTTCTAAACTTGTTTTTAGCCATTTGGAGTTTTTAGCAGTCCAAATTTACAAACAGAGCTACATGTTGGAATCGACCGTGATTCTCCTTTAAATACGTATCTGCATCTTTTTGTTTGCTCCTGGAAACAAACCTAAAAATTACATTTTTTTAAACTCACAACAGTGTGCCAGGATAAATGAGTGTCTAATTAGACTAAAATGAGCGAAACTAAGACTTGTCTTGCCTGACCTAAGCTTTCACTGTCAACAACTGTAGGAGAAGAACTGCGATGAGATGGTTAAACCAACCGCAGCACTAAAATAGCACATGCAGCCCTATTTTGGGCCTGTTTGGAGGAAGTGGGTCTGTCTGCATGTAGAGGATAGGCAGACGCATTTGCACAGAAAGGGCACAGAAGAAGTGCACAAGTTTTGTGATGCCACAAAAAGGGAGCGTGCCCCTGGGTTTCCGAAATGTAAAAATCAGCCGTGTGTACTGTATGTCCCAAAATAAATCTGTTGTTTTTATGCAAGCTGTTGCAACACCTGCTGCAAAAAAAAGCTGAAGTGACACATTATTGCAACAATGAAATGTAGACTTTTATATTTCTTTCTAGCTGCGTTTTCACTCTGCCCATTTGTTTTGAACTTTCGTTCACTTTCTCCTTTTCTTGAAGTCTGGCAGATCATATTAACCCGGCTGGCTCGTTTCCTTTACAGGCTCACCCTTGAGGAGACACTGACCAGACAAGCCATCGTGCGGTCTCTACCCTCCCTTACACTCTCTGCATCCTGAGGACAATGCTCCACTTTCACAGCAAGACACTCCGTCGCCCACGTACAGGGCTGGGCCAGTTCACTTGAATCACAGCTTTGAACCACCCACTGGATTTTCGCTCCGAGCCAAGAGCGCAATTAGCAGTGGTTTTTTCAGTTCAGTTGGTGGGTCAGTGTTTATATTCAACTTGGCAACAGGTTCTCTATTCAAATACCATACGTTTCCCATGCCCCTTTCCCTGCCGCGGCAGTGTACAAGTACGGAAAGAACAGATTTTATAGATTTTCTTTTTTTTTTTTTTTACAATGAAGAAATAACCGCTTTGCTTTGTTCCTCCCTAGCAAAGCACCAGACAAGGGGGAATACAAACTGTTTGTTCTTGTCTTCAGATGTAAAACACTGGCAAAGGTGTTCCTAATTAGTCTGGAATATGAAATGCAGAGGGTAGACTGAGAGTGGTGCAGTGATGATAGGAAAGTAAAAAAGAAACCCCGCACAATAAGGAACAATAGGCGGGGGGTGCGAGGGCGTAGGGGTAATAAGGGGGTATTCTATTATTTTGGTGACAAATGAAGCTCTGTGGTGCCTCTGGTTTTATTCACCAAATGTCAGCCCAACACCAAGCTCTACTGCAAGAGACTGTGTGGTACATCATTTATGATTACATGTCATTATCCCAGTTGTGACATCACAATGAGGGGAAGTTCAAAATGTCTTGTACGAATTGTGCAATTTCATCAAAAAATGTGTCAAGCAGACAGGGGAACAGACATCACTAAATGTGGAAAAAACTGTACAATTATTTCTAGTTAAGAAGTAGTAATTGTGTAAGAGGAGGAGAGCTTTACCACTGGCAGGGATGTAGGTGAAGCGCTGGTACTGGCTTCTTTTCCTCTTGCCATTGCAGACGTAGAAGTTCACATGGACCGGCGTGGAGAGTCTTTGGTTCCGATAGGGAGGGATTTCAACAAGTAGCGAATTCTACAACAAAGAAAATAAGTTAAGAAATGCATTCTTGGATATAAATACAAACAAAGAGATACGTCCTAAGTTATTGCATGGTATAAAGCTTTCTTTTTTGATTCATGGTATAGTCATTTCTTTACTTATGGTGTTTTTCCACTGCATGTAATCTTCTGGACTCGCCTCAACGCTACTCGCCTTTTTTGGTTTTCCATTACAAAAAAAAGTCCCTGGTACCTAACAGGTACGTTTTGTAGTACTACCTCAGTCGAGGTTCCAAGCAAGCTGAGGTGATACAAAGGTGACCTAAAAACCTGCAGACTACTGATTGGTCAGATTGAATCGTCACTGATCACTGCTTCATCATTTTTAATGACAAACAGAACAAACTTGCAGTGTTTACCGGTAATGAATTAATCCAGCGTTTCTTTTTTTTACCTTCTGGCCATGGCAAAATGCCGAGAATCAACAACAACACACCTTCGATGTTCTGTGTGTGTCTGCCGATCACAGTTTCCTGCCATGACGACCAGCCACGGCTCGCCTCGCGCATAAGGCGGGACTAATCTGGGATGGAAAAGGAGGACGGGGCACCACGGTCGAGTTGAGCCGAGGCAAGGCAAGTTGAGCAGGTACCATTGATAGAAAAACGCCATTACTGTATGCTTTTCTTAATTTACCTTGTATCCTGTTTTAGTTTTAATTTTATCTGATCTAATGCTTTTTTCTGTTCCATTTGACCCTTTTTGTATCTTTAAATAAAATCTGAAAATCTGGATTTAATCCCAAACAAAGGTGCCACAAAGAGACGATGAAGAAAGGTTATGAGAAGCAATGGTTGTTAGCACAGTGGATAAATTGAACTCGGGATTGTCCAGATGATTTATTTCCCCAGCAGAGTTTCTGGCTGTCTAAGGAGAGAGCGAAGGTCGGCAGCGATAACGTTCATCAGCAACATATGTGCATGTTTTGGCTCTTTGTGAATAAATGTATATGACAGTTGCAATGACAGTTAGGTTTAGGCAACAACTCAACTAGTTAAGTTTAGGAAAAAGATCGTGGTTTGGATTAAGACATTCCCAAGGAACAAACAAGCGTTTCTTGGGTGAAAGTATTTTCTTTTCTCGGCAAAATTAACTCTTACGCTCTCCAGCTTGAAAGCTCTCTATATTCCATTGAATATTAACGTGCATATTTAAGTGTTAAATGCCCGACTGAGTGGCACTTTATTCATGGTATTGCAAGGGGGATTTAATTCTTGCATGTTTTTTTTGCCCCTTTGCTTTTTTCACAAATCATACCTTGTACATGTTTATGTATACGTATATACAGTATGTGTGTCTAAGTGTGTTGGCGGTGCTGCTCAGCAGCAAGGGAGGAAATCATCTGTCTACAAAACTGCTTCAGAGGACGGCTGGCCCTGACTATACAGGTGAGAGCTGACACACGTTATATTTAATCACTACAGTCATAAAGTCAAGTGAAGCCAGACGAGACTTTTCGACTTCTCTAATTCAACACAATCCATCTGTCCTTCAGAGAATTAGCTGATAAAAACTCTGGAAATGGTTCACCCTTTGCACTGTGTAAACTGTAATTATGTCCAGGTTTGTTTGGAATATTTGCAGAATTTTGTTTGCTGCTGTCCAATGCAGTAATTTAAATACATTTGCCGTTTTGTATCCAAAACACGCTTGAGAAAATATTACTTTGAAAGTTTTATGTGCACACGAATTGTTTTGTAAAATCATCTCAACCCGCTGGGGACAAAATAGAACTTCAATTGGTGTAAAAGGCATGAATATCACCAAAGCAAGCACTGACATGTTTTTACCTGACAAAAGTAATATCTCTCAAATGGAGGGAGGAAGATAAAATGTGACAAAATGGAGCATGGAGGAGCATTCTTGGACTCCACGAGTGAGTGCTTCATGGCCAGTTTATGTGAGTAATCTGATGCATCTAATTGAAAATAATTCTTAAAATTAAAACTGAATCATCTCTCCTCTCCCAAATTTACCTCCCTCTTGGGGAGGTCAGTCTGTTCGGGTGACGGAGGCGCTGAGGTATTCTGAAGTATTAGAATTTGTGGTCTGGTCTGTGTTGAGCTGGAGCAGCAGAGGTTAAACCTGGCCAAGGCAGCGTCAGTGTTTAAAATGGGACCAATCCAGAAGACTGGGCTGAGAGGGGAAGGAGGGAGGCCCTTTGTCTATTCAAGCAGACAGATGTGTCCCAGCAGTGTGTGTGTGTGTGTGTGTGTGTGTTTGTGTGTGTGTGTGTGTGTGTGTGTGTGTGTGTATGTGTGTGTGTGTGTGTGTTTTGCAATGGGAAGGCACAGAGAGCAGGTGCACTGCCTCACATGTAGACACCCTCTAATCCCCTCGTCTATCTCCCAGACTCCCCAAACTACATCTCTCTCTCTCTCTCTCTCTCTCTCTCTCTCTCTCTCTCTCTCTCTCTCTCTCTCTCTCTGTGTTAGTAATGCATGGGAAAATGTGCTTATGTGCTTTCTTGCCGGGAGTAAGATGAGAATATAGATACCACTCTTCTGTCTGTATGGTAAATATGTAAAACAGCCAGCCAGCCGATTAGCTTAGCTTAGCATAAAAGACAGGGGGAACCAGATATTCTGGCTCTGTCCAAAGGTACTCCGTGTCAGGTAATGTTAAGTAGTAAGCACTTAAGGTAATATTTAAACATTTTTGGGGGCACTAAGAGTGAACTCACCCTTAAAAGTAGAGTGCTGAATCAGGTGGGCGACAGGCTTTCACCTCACTTGATTAAGACACAATCTAGTTTTTTTACGGTGAGATTGAAACTGTTTTGAAAATAGCTGCTTGAATGAGAGCGGATTGGTCATAACAGCATCACATGTATCACTTACAGGCTTTGAGGTGTCTCTGTCAACCTTGGCCTCAGTCTCCCAGAGATGGTGACCATCTGAAAAAAAGAAAAAGAGTTTTGTAATGACAAATGGGAAAATAATCTATATACTTGGCTTTAACAGAAATTAAGAAATGGTATAAGCATTGTTACTATGTGTTACATAAGTGACATATATAACAGCTACAGGTCATGCCGTTTGACTCGCCACTCATGAGCTCATAGTCTAACAAACCTGAGACAAAGAGAGACAGACAGAGAGAGAGAGAGAGAGAGAAATCTGATACAATCCTAAAAAAAAACAGAGTCATACCAAAGAGATGAGCGGCGTCTTTGGTGGATGAGAGAAACCTTGACTTTATCGCTGTGTGGAATCCCAACATGCTCCAGCAGCTGGTGGGCTCATTATTACACAACGACTGGAAACAGACAACTCGCCTCATCTTTCAAACTTCTCATTTCTCGTGTTTTCATAGGAATCTTTCTGCTATCCCCATATTATGATTGTTAAATAGTGTTTGCTCTTTTCCGCTAATGTTATTTTACTCCTTAAAGTTGCCACAACAAAGAGGTCTTCCCATCAGGCAATAAAAAAAAAAATGAGGCATCATGAGAGCTATCGGAAAATACAGGCCTGCTTAAAAAAGCAAGTTTGATGTATCATTCTGCCCATTGAGGTGTCAGCAAAACTGTATTTGTTACCAATTTTAAAGACACAGAAGGAAACCATTGCAATTTCTTCAGACTCCCGACTCATTAACGAGGCCCTAAAAAGGACTGTGAAAATGACTTTACGTGGAAAGGAAACTGCAGTTGAAAGAAAAAAGCCGTGGCCAGAATGTCTTGAAGAAAATTAACTAAGATATGTGCCGTGTTGCTCAACGGGCTGTCTGCACTTTGATAGGTGGAGCTTTTGAATTGAGCAGACAGCACGGTGCAAATGGATGGGGGGGCGCTCATTTGTGTGCCGCAGAGTTGTGAGGTGGCAGTGATGGAGGAGGTGCAGCTTGGTACTGCCAGCTTCTATTATGTCTGAGAAGACACTGGAAACCTGTTTCTCTTTCCTTGATTTTCCCACACTGTCTGTCAGCTGTGGAGAGTTTAAGCTGCTGCTTTCCAGGAAGAAGGTATATAACGTCTATCACCTAAAAGAGTATGAACCGTATGCCCCCAAAGGACAAAACAAATAAAAGTTGTGTAGCCAGATCTCTGAAATTTAGGGCAGAGATACATTAACTAATAAAAACACAAGAGACAACAGAAGGAGGTGAGGCTGATCTGGACACTGAGCTGTTTATTCTGGAAGCGTGTTTTCAAATCACTTTTTGGGAAATGCATACAGACTCCTTTTAGAAAATATTTGATTTGGTCACTTTTCCAGTGCACCTGCTGATAATTGGGACACAGCTGTGGTCTCAGTATCCTACTTCAAGGCACGATTTTCAGCAGACCTCTGTGAGCATGATATGCTAGACTAAGTGTTTCAATGAGCACCCACAGACAAAGGTTTCAAAAAAGGATATAGCAATCATGATAGCCGTTATCATTTGACTGTGTTTCAGACTAACATCATTTATAAACATTATTTTTAATAACTTGTGCCAGAACCAGTTTCCATGGCCAGTTGTGTCCACTTTGTGCCCAAGTACTGCATGGCAGTCATTGCCCTTTAGATGAGAGGGTCAGCAACAGCTGCACAAAGTTGCAGAAATGGTCGGCAGTTGTGTTGCAATTAGAGATTCAAATAATAATCGGGGGTGTAGGAGCCACATGATGTTGTTTAGGTCTCATTTAGACATAGGGGGGTATAGTAGTAAACAAACACAACCTAATGTCACTTCTGGCACTAGATGCAACTCATCTTTTGAGTTGATGAGAGATCGGCAGAATAACTTAGTACTACTGTAGGATCTTTTCACAGTCTGTTTGTCTAAATTATATTTAGTGGATTTTTGTCTTAAAAAACATTAGTGAAGAGAGACAAAATGCTTCTAGTTGAGATTTGTGACTAATACCAATAAGCCATCCAAACAAACCCATTTCCCTCTTCGTACAAAGACATGTAAACATCGTTTCCTTGAGACAGGCAGCCCAAATAAATTCTGCAGCCTTAAACCTCACACTAGTGAATTATAAGAGTTTAAATAAATAGCTGAAACAAAAGTACAGCATATCCTGGGCACAATCAGGACTGGTGCATGGCAAGGTGCAGACATCTGGCGTGCAAGAAAACACACGTGTGGTACCATGAATCATACAAAACATTTGCAAACCATGTTGCAAGGAAGCCAATGTGTAAACAATAGAAATGAAAAGGAAAACAGCTTGTCATACACAGAGTTGTACATGATTCTCGTCAGAAAGCACCATAGGGGCATGCAGTGTCCAATAAATATAGTATCTTTATGTTGATTTCTTTATTCTATGTGCAACGTGTCAACAAGGCAAAAACCGCTCTTATGACTTTATGATTACATTTTAATAATATATTATGACTAGCAATTATGATTAGCTCAATTAGAATTGATGTATACATTATTTATGGTTTATATTTGCCATTTAACTCTGTAAGATCACATTTATAACCATGTGATCATTTTTGTTTTGTGAGAGAACAAGGAAATGAAAATTATGATAAAGGTAAAAAGAAAAATTAAAAGCAAGATTTTTGATCATTATTGGTGCTTATTTCTTAGAATTTAATCAGACTAGGTGAAATGCTAACTGTGAAAAATGTAAAAACTTTGTGTGGGAATAGCAGGTGCAGAAAGACAACATAGTGTCATAGCACCTACAATTAAATACGCTGGGAACACCTCATGTGTAATAGTTATTTAATAGTCATTGAAAATAAGTTATTTTTTATGTTCTTTACAGAAAATGAGCCATTATTATTTCTTCCTCTATGAGAGCAGTTCTGTCTCTAAAAAAACGTTTGTTTGACTAAAACTTCAATCTTCAGTCGTGTCTGTTTTTTCTCTCTCTCCTACTTGTCTCCTGCTGCCTCTCTTCAGTCTTCACTTTGGGAACCTCTCCAGAAGGGTAGCCTTTGCAGCCGATGTCGCTCCGCAGGAGGTAAACATGTTTTTCAAATCTCTCGTCTGTCTCTGTTTCTCCCTGTCTGCTTTTCTCTCTCTCTGAGTCACACTCACATCATTTTTCACATCAATACAGAGGTAGAAAAATCTAATTTAGCACTTTATTTTCTGTGCCCGGCTACGTATTGCCAGGAAACTGCTCAAGAGCCCCCAAAAAAAAGAGCAAAAAAAGAGCGCATTAAATGCGTGGGATGCCGTTGTTTGAAAAGAGTGTACCGGATAATTGATAACCACAGAATGTAATTGATAACCACAGAATGTTCCAGAGTTATAGGGAAACATCTGCACAATGCCTGCACTGATCCAATGAAAAAACTTCAGCAGCAGTTTCTCTCCAGATCCACTCCTACCAACTTTCAGCGAGCTCAATATGGTTTCTAACTCCCTGGCCCACTGTGCTGGAGAACATCCAATATTATCTAAGTTAAACAACTCAGCCTAAAACCTCTCCCCCAAAACCACCCCAACCGTATAAACCCAGTACCCCTCTCCAACTCTCACAACGCCCAAGCACTTGCCTTGGCTGCGTCCCAGCCTCACAGAAGTCTTACAATTCACATTTCGTTAGCAATGGTCTATACAAATCATTACTTTCTCAGAACAGACATAACACAGAGCAGTCACTGGCACAGCGGTGCTGTGCTGTACAGAGTCATGGCAGCCGAGGGGAATCAAACAATATACAATACAGTTATTTGTCATGTTGGGTTTAATAAGGGAATCAAACAGCTCCTTGTGCTCCTTAATTAGGGCTGGGTGGAGTAAAACGGTGGTGCCTAGAGCAAAACAGCAGGGTGGCGTGTGCCCAAGCCCTCATAACGTACAGTAAACATAAACACATGCTCTACCCAGACCCATGTGGCATACTGAAAGAGTTCCCTTGTCCTCTGACTGATGGCCAAACTTCTTCCTTCCTCCCGCCTTGACAACACATGGATTCTAGAAGTTGCATGCAAGCTGCAGCGGTGTGGAAGAGGTGGCGACTGAGCCGAGCTCCGAGCTGATGAATGGCAGCGGTCGCGGACAAGATAGTGACAACCACCCTGCACTACTTGAAGCTTCAGTGGCGCCTATTTCTGCACAACGTCATCTGGATGCAAGGCAGCGCTTTCATAAAAAAAAAAAAAAATCAATCTCTGGAGTTTCTCAAACGGGCCTGCAATTTTTATGAATCACGCACTGTAATTTATAAAAGCATAATCCGTGCTGTTTATGTGGTTGTAAGTGATTTGTTTATGAAAACAGCCATTGTTCTCAGAAGTGTCAGAGGCAGCCAAACCACTGAATGGCTTCAAGTGGAAGTCATTGTTCTATGAATGCAATGAAATCGAAGTCTGTTGACAGCCCTTCCCTCCAAACAAAACCACTCTTCAAAACTAAAGTACCACATGTTAAAACAGCCTCGTTCCCTCCGCTGCTACATTGGTGTCATCTTGCTCGCAGCTCTCATGGGGACTAAAGGAGGATGGTTATCTGTAATTTCTACAGGTAATTCCAGACACCATCTGGCAGCCTTGCAGTACGATAATCCTCTTACAGTTCAATTTTTTTAGGTTCCTGTTACTTGTTACCGCTTCGGCCAAACACAATTAGATAAAATTGTTGGGGTGTTCTAGCAGATGTGGAAAGCTTGTTAAGGTCTCTACATGTTTGACGCTCCAACTCACCGGCACACAAAAAGATGGACAGGTGACGAGGATAAGTCAATAAAAACACAGCTACGTTGCAGCTGAGAAATTTGATGGGTCAGGGAAATAGTTATTTACAGTGATACTGAGTGCAGCAAAGTAGGCAGCTGTCCAGTACAACAGGCCAGATGTTAAAATGCTCTTTTCACAAGAGGTTTTCTCCTCTGCAAGGATTAACTCCAGGATCTCTCACTCAAATTAAGTTATTATCAATCATTGCGGGGAAACACTGAGCAGAAAACCATACTTCATTGAAAAAACTGGAAGAAAATAAAAAAGAAAGTAAGAGGTAGTTAACACAATACAAAAACTTATCTATTCACGATACATAATGGCCGTATTATAAAGTGTCGGGTTTTGCATTATTTTCTGATGACTGCATGGTTCTGAAACAGAAGCAGCATTGCGGTCTTAAATTAGCAATCATATCTGAACTTTAAGCTGTAACTAGGATACAGACTTGTTGAATAGGAAGGTGATCTTGTTTAACCAGTGCCAATCCAAAGTATTTATTTGACCCCTTCTCGTCCTGTGTGTCTACTGTGGTTGACACCATGTGTTTATAAGTTTCAACCAAAGAAAAATGCACTTTTGTTTTAAGAAAACAAAGCAACTGAGTTGACTATACTTAATCAATCACTATCTTCTGAGTAGTCAGTTGGCAAAAGAGCAGTGTGGAAGACAGACAAAACATGAGGAGAAGTAAGAAATGCTTTAATCTTTTAAACATCAATGTACAAATGTAAAATAAAGCAATCAAAATACATTAAGTATTATGTAATTTGATTGCTTCCAAGTGGCTAGAGTTTAAGTAATCCACTCTGATATGTGCCATTATATGTGCAATTTAGCTCCACTAACCAAAGTTAAGAGCATTAGATGCAATTGAAAGCTAGTAAGTGGACTATTTAGCTAATATTGTTGCAGTTACTTAAGTTTCTAGTCTAATTTTTTCTTTACTTTAGAATACAATCATATCAATATGCATGAACACTTTATTACACTATCTTTTGATTTGGGATCCTATCCTTATAAACTTAAAGGTGCTCAAAGCGATGTTGGATGGTTCTTGTTGGTTATAGGCTGGATCACTGCGTGTGTGTATGCTTTGTTTGTAGATTAACAAACCCTCCATTACCAGTAGCATCTGAACTTTTATCTACCAAGGCCTGCAATGAGTTTGCCTCCTTCTTCAAAGATAAAATTCCGAAGATTAGACAAACAGTCAGTGCCTCCATATCAATACAGGATATGTGCTGTCACAGTGTTCAAGAAAAACTAATTCCAGTATGACAGAATTTCATACGGTCAACAATAAAAACCTAGAAGACATTATACAACATCTGAAATCCTCCTCCTGTTGCCTTGATATTCTACCAACAGGTGTTTTCAAAAATGTTTCAAATTGTTTGGCTTCTGATCTTCTACAGATTGTGAACATGTCTCTTCTTTCAGGAATCTTTCCACAGGCCCTGAAAACTGCAGTAATCAAGCCACTCTTAAAAAAGAACAATCTAGACACATCACTAATGAGCAGCTATAGGCCAATATCAAACCTTCCGTTTTTAAGTAAAATCATTGAAAAAGCGGTTTTTCAACAACTCACCCATTTCTTGTCACTAAACAACAGTTTTGATACCTTTCAGTCGGGTTTCCGACCACACCACAGCACTGAAACGGCTCTTGTCAAAGTCTTTAACGACATCCACCTTAACACAGATAGTGGCAAAATCTCAGTCTTAGTATTACTTGATCTCAGTGCTGCATTTGACACGGTCGACCATGACATATTACTAGACCGATTGGAAAACTGGGTTGGCCTTTCTGGCTCAGTACTAAACTGGTTTGAATCCTACTTAAAGAATAGGGATTACTTTGTGTCAATAGGTAATTATACATCTGAACATACAAATATGACGTGTGGAGTCCCCCAAGGCTCCATTCTGGGGCCTCTTCTGTTTAACATCTACATGCTTCCACTGGCTCAGATTATGGAAAACAACAAAATAAGTTACCATAAATATGCGGATGACACACAAATTTACATAACCTTATCGCCAGGGGACTATAGTCCAATACAAAAACTGACTAAGTGCATTGAACAAATTAACGACTGGATGTGCCAGAACTTTCTGAAATTAAATGAAGGAAAAACTGAGGTGGTTGTTTTTGGAGCAAAAGAGGAACGATTAAAAGTCTGCGCTCAGCTTCAAACAACAATGTTGAAAACAACAGTCAAAGCCAGAAATCTTGGTGTAGTCATGGACTCAGACCTGAATTTTAACAGCCACATTAAGACAATTACAAAGTCAGCCTATTATCACCTTAAGAATATATCAAGAGTTAAAGGACTTATGTGTCAACAGGATTTGGAAAAACTTGTCCATGCTTTCATCTTCAGTAGACTTGACTACTGTAACGGTGTCTTTACAGGTCTCACTAAAAAATCAATCAGACAGCTGCAGCTGATTCAGAACGCTGCTGCTCGGGTCCTCACTAAGAGCAAGAGACTGGATCACATCACTCCAGTTCTGAAGTCTTTACACTGGCCTCCTGTATCTCAAAGAATTGATTTCAAAGTACTTTTGCTAGTTTATAAATCACTCAATGGTTTAGGGCCAAAATACATTTCTGATCTGCTACTACACTACGAACCACCCAGACCTCTCAGGTCATCTGGGACAGGTCTACTTTCTGTCCCCAGAGTCAGAACTAAACCGGGTGAAGCAGCTTTCAGTTTCTATGCTCCTCATATCTGGAATAAACTCCCAGAAACCTGCAGAGCCGCTGCTACTCTCAGTTCTTTTAAATCAAGGCTGAAGACCTTTCTTTTTGATGTTGCTTTTCTTTAAATTATGTTCTTTTAATGTTTAATTTCTTATGCTGCACTGTAACTTTTACTCTTGTGTCTTATGTGTCTTAATGTTTCTATTTTTAATTTACGTGTTTTATCTTTTTTTATTTTTTAACTGTTTTTATTTTTTAACTGATTTTGTGTAAAGCACTTTGAATTGCCCTGTTGCTGAAATGTGCTATACAAATAAAGCTGCCTTGCCTTGCCTTTGTGTGGGCACAGTCTGTTTTTGTTGTCGTTTGTAGACCCTGGGCTGTCTACAGAGACCACCTTTTTTTACAGTGTGTTCTGGGGATAGGCAGCTTGCATATTGAGGAGATGTTTGCGGTATGTGACAAAAAATGTAGCCTAAACACGCGTGGCATCGCTTAGAGCACCTTTAAGTAATATAAAATAGTTACACTGTCACTATCCAAAACCCTGTACCTCCAAATTCGGTGATTTAGACATTTTCATATAAACAGAAAATTCTCTGACTTCTTCAACAAAAACACACATCAGACTAGCTGATAAATTGATAGTCAGAAAGATAAAAACAGGGCTGTTTTTCTTGACCTATTGAAAGTGGATATTGGGAAAATATACATGCATGTGTCACACTACTGCTGCTGAGTTTTTAAGTTTGAAGTTTCAGACGTTAACTTGTATTTGAATGTTTTCCCTTCTCCACACTTCTCACTCTGTCTTTCATTTCTATTTGGATTTTGGCACCGATAGCCTTTTCTTTCAGACAATAAATTACAACTAAGAACTCCTCCAGCAGAATCCAGAACACTAAACCTCAAAAAATCGAGGTGAAAAAAGGACAGAAGGGCCTAATTTCCCAAATGGAGTGAGTGTGACTTATCAGAGACAATATCTTCTGGGCAGGCCAGGGCAAATGAAAGCAAGGTGAGATTGAGTCGGGTTTAGATTACAGGCTGATGTCTGCAGCGCTGAGGCCGTACAGTAATCTCTTATGACTGATTGGCTCTAACCAGGAGTGACAACTGAACTGATGCTATCTCGGTTATTCTATGGGGGCGGCATTGAAGCATTAGACAGGAGGCTCAGGAGGGCTGGTAGAGCGAAGCTGACATGCATTTACTGTTTTGAGATGTTGTGCCCTGACTGAGGAACAGGTGACAGAGTGTGTCTCTATGGGGGGAAACAGGGATTTCCTTCTGCAATGAACCATAGGTAGTAACAACAAAACACGGACTTTGTACTGAATACATGCACATCTAATAAAATCATTGTTGTGTACAACAACCATAACAATGGTCGAGCTGCGTTCCTGCTGTTGTGTTTTTGTGGGAGCTCCCCCCTTCCCGTCTTTCCTCTCTGTGTTTTTTTTTTTGGGTCCTGGGACACGTTTCTATGTCGAAGTGTATTGTGTGTTAAATGTTTAAATAAAATAAAAATATTTGATTAAAAAAAAAAAAACAGTTGGCTGCAAACTGTTGCAAACTGTGGTAAAACCTCCTATGGAGACACTTCCGAATGACCGAATGACCACATGTCCAAAAAATGCTTCTAAAACCCAGATCATTACGGCATTTCCCACACGTAAAATGCTATTCGGAAAAAGACCCTATTGGAAATACCAAAAAGGAACATGCTGTTTACAAGAAACGTATCAAATTTGGAATATTGTAATATTCGGAAGAAAAGATGAATATGAAACTGTGCATGCATACAAAGACATTTGAGCCCTCACTGTCACTTTCTCTCATACACACACACAAACACACACGCACAGACACACACACGCACACACACACGCACGCACGCACACACGCACACACACACACACACGCATGCACACACACCACTTGCCAGCAAGTGGAAACATTATTTAGACCATCAGTCACAAAAACCAAAACAAATGACATTTTTAGTTTGTTGGCAGCCTTTTAAGGCAGAGTGACCCATCCTGCTGCCTATAATGAGACACACACACACACACACACACACACACACACAAACACACACAAACACACACACTTGTAAGTAAGGGCCACATGCAAACACCCAATATGTCAAAGCCCACATGTACGGTTACCACAGCTTTGTAAACGTTATTTTGAGAGAGTGCTTCATTGGAAAATTTGCAAGAAATTGTACATTGGTAAAATTAAATACTTAAACTCTTTATGGCAACAACATCCAGCAGTCTGGATTTATTAGTTTGGTCGTTAAACTGTTTCTCAGAGCTCTGCTTTGAGTAAAATAACAACAAAAGCATTGCCATTTCCAAACTCAGTTCTACTTGAGAATGGGGAAGCTGGGATGCAAACTGGATGTTTTGCATCTTGCCATATATCTTATTACACCAATGATGCCATTTCCCCCCAGAGACTAATGATGCCTCTACTTGTCTACTGTATCTATTTACCTATCTATTTATACAGAGAGCAGCTGTAAAGAAGACCCAGTGTGATCCGTAGGGAACCCGCTGCTAATGAACTGGTGGCACAGAGGCAGCTTGGATAGGGAGATGGAAGGATTGAGGGAAGCAGAGGGGGGGGGGTTGGCTTAAGGGTGTTTCCATGGTAGGATTGCCCAGGAATCTGATGCTGGTGCCAGACGTGGGAAAACCCTCATCAAAAACAAGGGAGCACACCCATCAACACCAGCCCGGAGCGTGCACATGGCCCCAAAGACAGAGTCAGAGCAGCTACTGACCCACACAACAGTGGTCATTACTTTCGCTTTGTTGCTACAAAAGTAATTGTCCAATTGATTTTTGAGTTTCAGTTAAAGGTTTCCTTGAAGTCCACCTATTAGCCTTGTCTGAAGCTTCCATGGCATGTCATGGTCTTATACAATTAGGATTTAAATTAGTATTATTATTTGATTTAAATTAATTTTGCAAGATTCACTTTTCAGAACTTTTAAAATGTGTGCATGTCAAATTAAGAGAGAATAATGTGATATTGATTTTGCTGAGATTATTTTACACTTCCTTCCTACCACAGATAATATTAAGTATAATATACTAGAAATTACTAATAGAAGGATGTTCAATCAATATTTTGAATATTTTAAACTGTCTCAATTTCTTTCTACTAATTTTAGGAACTCTTGTATTCTTATTACTGTATATATTATTATATTTTATATTATTTTTATAGCTGAGTAGCAGTGCGACACAATGCATCAACCTTATACTTTGCTTTACTCCAGGACCTGAAGATTTTTTTAATGCTCAGTATAGCTACCAAATAGCAGCCAACTTTACATTATTATAAAAAATAACAATCCAACTGATAAAGTCACAAAGCTATACTTAAGTAACAAGATTAGTTAGCATAGCGTAAAGTCAAATTTGAAACTTTTCTGATAAGCAGGGGGCTTGTTAGTCAAAGCTAATGAGCAAGCCAACAAGTATTCATGAAAACAGATGTATTTTAACCAGAGATCCATATTTGCTAGCTGGCTAACAACCAGAGATTTTTTTGTTGACTCCAGAGCAGCTCTGCCTTGAGAAACATAACACAACTTAAATACTCCTCTCAGGAAGAGATCAGGGTTAATCAAAGAGGTTGGGAAGTGGGGAACAAGGCCTCTGCTCATTCAATCACTTCTTGTTTTGATAAACAATCTCACTACTCCATTACACAGTGATGGAAGGGCTGGAGGGGGGCCGCCTGTGTGCCCGGGCAGCCTTGAAATCTTCCCTTTACAGGTCGAACAATGAAAGAGCTTCCCTCTTTTCTGAATGAGTCACCGGGCCGATAGGATCACACGTGTTTACATTGCTCAGCCTTGGCCCAAACTGCACCTCACGTTGCTTTGCCGAAGCTAATCAAGGAAATTGCTGTTTGTAAACCTCCTCGCATCAACATCTGGGAGCAGTCCCCTCTCCCTCCGAACCAAAATGGCTTAAAGTAAGAGAAAGAGAAACAAATACTGAGGCAACAAAAGGGCATGCTTCCACACCACGTGCGCAACCAAGCACCCCTGCACACGCACGCACACATGCACACACACACACACACACATGCGTACACACACACACACACATGCTGCATTTGTGATCCATTCCTCTGCTTAACAGGCAATGGAAACTTCTGCAAATGTAAATCTGCTGGGTTAAAAATACAGCGCATTAATGTGCACCACATGTGGCACTCTGGCAGGACGGAGGATATTTTGACGGCGGGGGGAGAGTGGGGAGGGAGGAGACCGTCCTGGGGTTTTCTCCAACAACGGAGAGGGAGACACACACAGCTGCACTAAGAATCCAGAACTCCTCCTATTTTACCTTGAGCCTTTTCCACAAACACCACCTTGGAGTCGTGCTGGAAGTTGTGTCCGTCGATGAGCATCTTCTCCCCCCCTGGGGCA
This sequence comes from Etheostoma cragini, assembly GCF_013103735.1. Classification (NCBI taxonomy): domain Eukaryota; kingdom Metazoa; phylum Chordata; class Actinopteri; order Perciformes; family Percidae; genus Etheostoma; species Etheostoma cragini. Next base: position 19,903,698 of record NC_048420.1, on the reverse strand, counting down.
GGACATGTCTCCAAGCTCCGCTTGTCCACCAGCGGCAGCTCCTGGGCTGATCTCTGGGCTGTGGGAGGGAGAAAGAAACCGGCCTCATCCTTCAGCTAATACACACCCACTCCCCATGCAGACCTGAGCATCCAGACGGAGGTTGAATCACTACCTAGACAGCTCTCACAGAGCAGTCGGCACAGCTGTAAACCCCCAGCTCTTTACGTTTGAATTAAGCGGCCTCTTTGCCAGTAAGTATAGACAGGCTCCATGTTGAGTTTGTTTGTGTTTTCCTCAAATTATGGTGGATGTTCTGTCTTACTTATTTGGTTAAAGAGTGTTGTCGTTTTCACTCCTCGTCTTTTTTAATTCCTTTCTCTTACCTTTTTTTCTGAATTCATCTTTTACATTCCATTAAGTATTTGCAAAATTGTTCCATCTAGCTGTAATGATGATGTCTATCCAGGTCTCTCTTATGAAAGAAAGCTGCAATTTCATCATGATTGCCTTGGATACATAAATAGAGGTTCAATAAAACCTAAATATTTTTCACATATGAGGATAATCTTTTAGTAATTAGATGTTCCTTCTTTCTGATTTTGATGAAACTCGAATTCTCTGTTTTTTGGAAACCATCAATCTTCCCCACATCTCTGTTTCTGTCTGTTGTTCTGCCTCGCTAACACACAAAGTGAATTTTGGTCAAAAACAATTGCTCAGTGGCAGTTGTTCAGAAACTAACAATGGTCTATTTCAAGGGGCTGAGATCATGGTTTAACTACTGTCTTTCATTTACCTCATAAGACTTAATCTCTATGGCAGCACTCAATGCCAGAACCACATGAAGTTGTTGATCTGCTTGAGTTTATCCCGGTCCAGTGAAAGGTTAACTCCAGTTCAGCGCAGAGAGTCGATACAGTTTATCAAGCAAGGCCTACATCACCCTTTACACAAAAGATAAAAACTATTGAGGTCAAATGGAGCTTAAAATCACATGCATCAGAAGTTACAGGGCTGCATCGAATAAGTCCTGTTTTTAACAGTTAAAGCTTTAGTGCCAAACTTTTTGATATTAAGAAACGTCCGTTACATTTCTCAGTATGGCTATTTTAAGAAGATTGTGTAGTCCGGTGACTTTCCCACGCACAAGCTTGAGTGAAGATAATGACCTCTTCCTTTATGTTTTTTAATCCTCCGTGTCCTCATTGGCTACTAGCAAATTGCGTGGAGGAGGGTTGGGGGCGCGTGTGTGATCACGGAAGGCCGTATCATGTGGACACGCCGTCAGTTTAGTTGTCATTACTTAGAATTCTTCATTGGGGTAACAAACTATTGCTTTCATCTAATATTTATCTTAATAGTTTAGCCAAGAACATTTGAAAAGTTAGTGAAAATAGTCCATCACAATTTCCCATAGTCCAATGGGATGTGTAT
>NC_048420.1:19891337-19902182 GCF_013103735.1 Etheostoma cragini | reverse complement strand
TATACACATATATACATATACACATATATATATGCATAAAACTCAACAATATCTTGATGAATAACTTGAATGAGTTGATTATCAAAGTCTGTTTATTGAGTAATTGATTAATCCAATGGTTTCCAAAATCTTTGTCTTGTGATTGTTTTTAAATTGAGCAACTTCTTTTTGACCCCCTTGTCACATGTGTCATGTCTGTCTGTCTGTCTGTCTGTCTGTCTGACAGTAACAAACTAAGAGTCTACTCTGTGAGGCTGCACTTAGACACAGCAATGCTTCAAGCTAACTGCTAACGTCAGCATGCTAAAATGCTTAACATGACAGTGCTGACATGCTGTTGTTGAGATGGTATCATTTTTTACCGCGTTTAACATCTTATTTGAGTGTGTTTGCATTTGCTAATTAACACCAAAGCACATCTAAGACGAATGGGAATGTGATCATTTTTGCAGGTATTTGGTCATAAACCCAAATATTGCAAATAAAAAAAATGCATGTGATGATGGCGCTGGATGAAAAGCCAGGAGATCACCAATGTGATTACAGTTCATCCTGAGGGGAACATGAATGTCTTTACCGAATTTCATTGAAAAACATCCAATAGAAAAGCTAACAAAGATTCTGAAAAAATAAATGTGGTTTTGTCTAGCAGAACTGATCATCTTCAAACCCCTAAAACATATCTTCATGTTGGTAGACAAAAAGTCAACTAATCTACAGTAAAAACGTGAAACGCATTAGAGGACTGGGGAGTTTAGGTGAATGAAAAACAAACATGAGCAGTACTCACAGCACTCAATTGGGTTGGATGAAGCCTGCAATGACACCGTTCTCCCTGTGGCCTGGTTGATGTGAACTCTAAAAACCATCCGCACACGTGTGTTCTTGCGTCCGATGTCAGTCTCCCCCTTCCTCAGCTCGATGTCCGAATTACGCAGCTTCAAGATCCCCGCGCAGTCGATTCTGTTTGTGGAGACAAAAGAAAAAGAATTTGCCGAAGTCTTCCTGTCCACAAGGCAACTTATCACATGTTTGCTCTCACAGTGTGTGATGTATGCAGTATTGCAGCCAAATCAAAAGTTGTTCACACTAATCACTGTCTTAACAGAGGCTGCAGTCATGTCGACAGAAGATCAACACCACCACCTCCAACAGCGCTTGTCCACCTCAGTGGATCCACTCTTGGGTGAAACTCAACTCAATAGAAACAAATTTCATCACACCAGGAACATCATTGACCTGCAAGAGATGGTTACTAAAATACTGTTCCCCTTACAGAAATCTTACAACCAAGAATTGGCTCTAATGATATCTTTTACAGCAACAAACTCTTCATCACACACTTAGTAAAAAAAACTAAAAACTCCTCCTCTCCTCTGTCTGCACTGCACTCATCTTACTTTTTCATACTTAAATACCTCAAGCCTCTCCAAACAGTTTCTGGCTTTCCCATCGCTTTGCTACTTAATGCCGCATTCCTCAAAGCCTAGTTAATGTCAACTTTAATACACATTTGAACACTCCCTAACATTCTTCTTGTCAGACACCAGGGTCTGCTGCTCCACTGGCAAAGCAATCAGGTGTTGATGCAAAGGACCCCAGCTGTTCTGCTCTCTCCGCCTACGCATCATGCAAGCTGAGTGCATAACCAAATACTGAGGTGTCCGTTCAGTCCCTGAGACAAAGTTTTAGAAAGAAAGCACAATACCAAAAAGAGGGGCAGTATTTGATGCTATCATTTACTTTGTTAGGAGTTAGTTGGAGTCATACCAAGTTAAACAATGCCATTTGAGGCTTCATATTAGCTAACGGATTAATGATTTAATTTAACACACTCCGCCCTGAATCATACATTTCAGAAATACAATAATGCCCATTTCTATACCACAACAAAAACATGTCTATGTTACACTGGAGTTCATGTCAAAACGAATAAATCTCCCACAAATCCACCGCCTACACTTTAAGTACTCTGAGGTATATCCCCCATGAGAAAAGAGAAACCATATCCTGAGATGAAGTCGTTGTATAAGGGGAGCTTATGTGTTACATCCATTAAAACACAGAGAAAGTGCTGATGCTAGCAGGCTGCTACTGACTGCAGCTCAGACAGAAACCCCAGGCCCCTGTTAGCAGCCCAGAGCTTCCCCAGTAATCTGATCTCTGAGGCTTATACAGTATAAATGGAAAAGCCACCCGTCTGTGTACAGAGGGCAACATTTTCACAACCCAAACACAAAAAAGCCACACACACACTCATGCTGGACACACACAGGATAGTAAACATCAGGAGCAAGCTTAATATCTCCAGATTGTTAGTTTTTGACAATAGGAAACAAGTTAACATGTTTCAACAGGGTTCCATCAGCCCAACTGGAACACCATTTCCCCCTGAACAGGGCTGGAAGGATACCTCAGTTAAAAGTAAACTCCATATATCTTAACAGTGATGCATATGTTTGCAGAGTGGCTTGTGTTTACTACATCAGATTTTCACTACATCATGGCAGGAGGGAATTTTTGGTCAAGTCAAGTCTCAAGCCAGTTTAGACAAGACAAGTCAATGTTAACTAAGACTTTGAAACACACAGCTTTGTGAGAAAGATGTTTACTTATAGAGGCTTTATACTTGACTTGGACTTAGTATTAAAGGTTCCATGGCATGACATTTTAACTTTATGAGGTTTTTTAACATTAATATGCGGTTCCCCAGCCTGCCTATGGTCCCCCAGTGTCTAGAAATGGCGATAGGTGTAACCTGAGCCCTGGGTATCCTGCTCTGCCTTTGAGAAAATGAAAGCTCAGATGGTCCGATCTGGAATCTTGCCCCTTATGACCTCATCTGCTTTTGCCCACCCATGAGAGAGAGATATCATGGCTCTCAAACAAGCAAAGTGGTAGTTGGTCAAGGCCACACCCCCAGACTCCACCTTGCCCCCCGCTCTACCGGCTGTGATTCTGCACCAAAGCGGAATTTTGGGAAAGAGACTTCAGATATGGTATTAGGTTAACACCAAGGTCTATATAAAAGCATCCAAAGAGAACTATGTCATGGGACCTTTAAGGACTTTTCTCGACTGACTTGAGACTTCACTGGTATCAAATGTTTGAGACTTGATTTGGACTTGTCCTAATAGACCGGAACATACTCTAGATGTCTAAAACGTTTCCCTTTTACACAAAATAAACCGCTTTTACGTCTTTTGGGTCTCAAGTCATTCAAACCAAGTTCATGTCAATTCCTGAATAAACCGGGACTTGATGTCCAATTGATTCATTTAGGCCTTTGTATTCCCTAAGGAATAGAGGCCATCAAAAAAAGCTTTTCATCTTCTCTGGTTTTGTGCCTTTTGATCAATTCGCTGCCAAAGGAGCCCCTCCTTGACTTTTCTTCAGAAGCCTCAAGATGCTAAAACGTTTGTTTTTCACCCAATATATCCTTTTTTGAACGTTCTGCAGTCACATCAATGGGGATGGGTACAGGCCCTGATACTCACATGGCCCGCATGTTGTTCTCCGGCAGCAGTGGGATCTCCAGGGTCTTGGTGTTGTTGTGCAGGGCCTCGTGGCTCGGGGTGGACACCGTCTTCCCAGTGATGCGGTGGACCTGGTAGAAAGCGTGGGGCCTCAGCAGCCTGTCGTCAGCTGTGCCAATAAACAGTTGAAGGGTCAGAGGCTCGCTCTCCATGTAGCCGTGGAGCTAAGAGGGGAGAAAGAAAGAAAAAAGACACGGCTGCGGTTAAGCTCCATGTCCTCTTCCATTTGCATGCCGTTAAGGACAAACGCAGGTCTTTCAGAGGTCAGGCTCTCAATGTGATGGATTTCAAACAAAGAACCCATTTAGGATCTTGTAATCACCCTTTTCATCTACTTTAATTTACTACCAATGGCCAGTATATACTTCCTCCATCAGTTCATGTCAGGCCTGCCAAGATGTTGATCCTACAGTAGCTGAACCTCAGGGGCAGCGGCTCCCAGAGAGCAGGAAAACCACCTACAGCGAGCAGCGTTTTGATTTGTGACCAGACTAAGTTAGTGTTTCAGAAAAGTCAAAGTCATGTCAGTCCCACTGAGCGCCGGCAAACCAGGGTCAAGAAAAACTCTCTGCAGTGACTCTGCTCTGTTTTTTATCAGTAAAATGAACCCGGCATGATGGAGTTGGAGACAGCAACAGAAGTGCTGCTCGCTGTAGTTGGTGGGCTCGACCCAGAGCTTCTAAAGTATTCCCAGACCTCCATAGGTGTTGCTTGACACGAGGCCTCCTGCCAAGATGACCTCAACCACCCAAACTGCAGAGTGCAGGCATGAAGCTTAAACCCACAGGCTGAAATCTGAGAACAGCAGCTACTACTGACACACCGTCCGAGTTATGTATGTTATCTATACAGGAATCAGAGCAGAACACTTGGCATTTTGACATCAGAGCAATTGAAAAACACACAATGGGTATGATAAGAAATTACAGGGCTTCCTATGTAGGAATGTATGAAAAAGAAAATAAAGCATTGGATTATATGAAGAAAGTGTTCATATTTATTTTTGTTTGAGAGGTTAAAGCAGCAATCCATAGTTTTCATACCAAAGATGGTAGAGCATATTTTGTTGCATTTCTGAATCATTTTCACATTGTCGGATCAAAGTGAAATAAAATGTCATAATTTAACCAGGTACAGTGTGTGAACAAAAATAGGTTTTTGTTAAAGAGATGAAATGTGATGACACTCTCATTATCGAAAAGACCTAACAAACCTGATGAATCTCCACCAACACAATACATATGTTGTTTGTAGTGTTTCACACATTCCATTATGAGATACTTAGATATTTATGATATGTTATTAAAAAAAGAAACTTGGATTTCAGCGTTATTGCATTTTCCAAAAGCCCAAATTCTTTCATTCAAAACATCACAACGGATCTTATTTGTCAAAAACAGGTGGAAGTCTGTCCATGCTTTTTATTACATTTTAACAGATTTTGCTGCACTTAATGTGCCACCAATTATTAAGTCTGAATAAGTAGAACTACTATTGTTGGCCAGTCAGGGCTGAGTAATATTATGGTTTCATCTATGAATGATTTCATTTTCAAAATTATGCAATAGTAAGTTTGAACTGAACTACACTTAATTTGCAAAACATAAAGAGTATTGTTATCTTTAGCTATGTTGCATGTATAAAACTAAAATTGAAATAATGTGACTTCATGAGCCAAAATTGGCATAAATGGGTAAGAAAAATTGACAATATGTGCACAGTAATAGCCCCAGACCATGTCAACATGTCATAGCTGAACCCCACCTAATTATACACCGCTATGGATGAGACTGTCAGCAAAAGCGATCGGCAGGGAAATGTGGAAATAAAGACCACAGCTTTCAATTGAGGCAAGGAGGAGTGCCCACAACAAGAGGGAACAGCTCGGACTTTGGAGGCACAACATGTGATTTGGAGGAGGATCCCTGTCAGAGTTAAGAGCCTGCAGAAGTTCTCTATATTTGTGTAAGGAAATGGGTTGCTGCCTAGCAATGCTGTTTATTTAGGAAGCAGGAAGGAGTGTGACGAAGTGAGGAAGCCCGCTCACAAGGTTAGATGGTTACTTTCAAACGGTAATCACAAACACATTACTCAGTATCTGCTTTGAATCATTATCAGAATGACATTCTGAGCAAACAGGCATAATTTAACTCGATGATTCCATCTGAGTAGTTTCTGATTTTAAAGTATGACTTTGTAGAAACGTTTGCTCCCATCAGCATTAATATGTATCATTTAAGACGTAAAATGATCAAACTGGTAACATTGAAATCAAGAAACCTTTCCATTCTGAATCATCTGTTTTATGAAGCATCGGCAGCAGACAGTTATGATTTGGCATCGCAATTAAATCCCTGTGATACCACTTTAGGTAAACCCTTTGCTCCTCCACCCTGGCAATGCAGCGATCCCTCCCTAGTTCATATTATCACCCACAAGAGGAATGCAGAGACTCTGGCTGCACAAGGCACCAGAGAGGACGAGAGAGGGGCGAGGGCGACTGGGGCTTCCTCTCCAGTTCTCTCATAAACCCTTCCAGCTCTAAAAGGATGATCCCACACACAAACACACACAGACATACTATATGGATACCTGTGTTATAATCTTTTGGGGAGAGAGAGAGAGAGAGAGAGAGAGAGAAAGAGAGAGAGAGAGAGAGAGAGAGAGAGAGAGAGAGAGCTCAGTGTGACCGGCAATTCATCTTTTCATGCTTTTTGCTTCACATGATATTTGTTAATTGAGACTTTGGTTAGATATCTAGATTTGATTAGGGTCAAGAAAAGGCACATGACTCCAAAATATTAATGCAGAAAAAAAGCTCCTTGGCTGTGCTTTTCAGCAATGGGCTGGTCATGAAAGTGGTGTTCAGACATTAAAAAAAAGAAGACCTCACAGACTTGAATAGAGGGTATTTCCTTTCCACCAAAGTACAGCATGAAACCCTGAGCATTAACTGTGGCGAGGACTACACAGAGCACTTCAGAGGGACATACTTCAGTCTGCTGCTGGCGTAAGGGCGGGTGTGGTTGAGGCAGCGATGGTATTGAAAGAGAACAAAAATAGCCGGCTTAGCCGTGATGGATGCAGGACGTGGAGAAAAAAGTGCACCATACAGAACAAGACCTTCCAGAATAAACTCTGTAAAGTCTGGGCCGGGTTTGAGTCACAGGGGCGGCGGGACAAGCCACAGAGGATTCGTCAGCCAGCATCCACAGCAGAGGCTGCAGCGCTGTGTGTGTGTACCATGTAATCAGGAAGTCACAGAGATGGAGCTGCCTTGTCTGAGGCTCCCTCCAACATCTTCATCAGAGCCTGCCAGAAACGTGTGTGGTTTAGTCGCTGCCGCCTCCGCAGGACGTAGCGCGTGGTGATGTCAGCCGTACACACGGGAACTTTCCTAAACAAAGGGAAGTCTGTGTGGTTGGGGTGGTAGCTGGCGGAAAAGTAGGGGGAGGTTCGGGTTTAGGTTTAAAAAGAACACACACTCTCTCTTTCAGCCGGGGTAAACCCAGACCCCGGTCATTAAATCATTAGCACCTTCTCATGAACAAATACATGCGTACTTCACAGATGTGTGGCTGGAGCTGCAACACGCTGAACGATACATTTGGTTTCCAAATGTCTTATTCCACAACTGCATACAAATATGCATACAAACAATGTTAAATTCACCTTGAAAGCATTTTGAATAATGGCTTGTTAGAGACGACAACCCTTCAGTGGGATGAAACTCTCTCCATTCAGACATGTACTATACTGTAGTATAATAATGTTTGTTGTACTTGTTTGTTTAAATGTAAATGTGTGTTTATGGTATATAACATCTATAAATGTGTATATATATGTACACACACACACACACACACACACACACACACACAGTATATGTGTATGTATCAGCCTAAGACATCCATTATCTCTCAGGGTTTAAACCTGCAAACCTAACTTCTCGACCACTGCGGGGAAACAAAACAGTGGCTTATTTGAACATTAAATAAATTAGCAACATTAGCATAATTTGAATATTCCCTCTCCTTTACACTCTCTTTTGGTTTCCACTAACTCACAAGGGGGAAATCTCTCTTTAGCTGCTAAAAGTTCCACTATGTTCACTTGAAAGTCTCTAACTTTATTTTTCTGCCGTTCAGCAGGTAGAGCACTAGCATATTTAAGTGAGTATACTTAATTTTGCACTGGTCTGGTGTGAATACTCAACTTACTTAAAACCAGCTTGGAGTTGGTATAGATTGAGTATAGAATTGCGACACAGCTTGTTTGTTCTTTAAATGGCTGATTAGCAATGTTAACATTCCCCATTCAAACTAAAGGGCACAATTAGCTAACTGTTCCTCTGTGGTCCAAAGGAAAACTCACTGTAAAAAGACATTTTATCAAAAGTGAACGGCAAATACAGGAAACTCTATCCCACATGTGACGAATACCTGGTTTACTTGTAGCCTTATTGTAATATATTAATAAAATGTCAAAAGGTATTAATTAAAGTGACAGCCAGGCTCTCCGCTTACTTTGTTCAACTATGTTTTGCAGACCCTTTATTTATTCAGAGACTGAGGTCAGCAGTATGGAGTAATGGTTGGGGGACCAGATGGGTTTAAAACCAAAACATATCTGCAGTTGTCCACATTTTTTCTTTAGACTCGACCACCAGAGCGACTGTGGTTAAAGCTCATGACTAAGCTCTTACTGGCCATGCTACATCGCTTTGTAACTGTCTGCACTCAACAACGTAATGGAAAAGTCTGAGTCACCTTTGTCTGGACAGGAACTGACTGAGTGGACTGGTCTTTCTAATAGCATACCTATGGTATTCCATTCAGAATGTGACGTCTTTGAATAACATAACAGCCAGGCCATGAAACACATGTCGCCCCAATCTATTTTAACACAAGGTAAAAAAGTGTTGAGGCGAGAGCTGACGAGGTAAGGAGAACTGAGTCTAATGGCTGCACCGTGTGTTGGTCTAATCATCACAGGAAACCAAACAGTCTAGCTCAGAGGTTCTTAACATATGGTTTGGGTCCCGGAAGGAGTCATTAGAGAAATCTGAGAAACTACAAGACAACGAATGTTATAATTATTCCTATGACACAAAGTAAAGTCAAAGCCTAGACATTTGTGACATGTGATAGTGTTTCTCAGATAGATACTGCTTTCTTTAAAGATATCACCAGCGAAAGAAGCCCTGGCTTGGACAGACCTGAACGACTGGGTGTCCTCCTGCCAGGGCCTTCACTGCTCCCCGGCTGCCCTCCGTCTCATAGTGGGCTCGATGGTGGGACTTGGGCTGCACGTCGATTTGCAGCCTGTACGGTCCCGAGGTGGACGGCAGCTGCCAGTCAAGAGCTGGCAGGGATGGGCTGTCGGGGCAGAAATATGTCCAACATGTCAACTTAGCAAAGAAAGGAGAGGACTTGTTTTAGATCCACTTGTCTGGGTAGAATGTGCAACATATAAACAATGTGATATGCCACAGCCCGTTATGAAATTACAAGTATGTTTAGCCGTACTTGTACTAGCAAGTCTTTGTATGATACGAGTTTGTATGATACTAGCAAGTCTTTGTATGATACGAGAACATTTGCTTTGGACTCAATAGCTGCTTTGGACTCAATAGTTGCACAAAAAAGAAATCCTACCAGTCACAACAATACATTTCATATATAAATAACTTTTTATATAATTTCTCAGTTGCCAAAAATAGTGAACCAGTCTTAGTTTTATGCTCGTAAGTACACAAGAAGCTATTCCCCTCAGGCTTTATTGATTTGAACAGATGTTCAATTCCAAAATCTTCATCTGTAACTTAAACTGTCTTTGCTTGCTTACCTGACATATTGCTTGGGCTTGGACCAGGAGTATGGGTGCTGTGGCACATCCAGAAACCCACCACAGTAGCCCTCCTTCTTTAATGGCAGGCGGTTGGAGGAGTGTTCATCCTGACAGAGCTCCTGTGGACTAAGCTCCTCACCTCCAGGCTCCACCTTTAGGCTGACTGTGGGGCTGTGCTCCAGGCTGGTTTTCCGGGCTTTAATGGGGATTCCCTCCACAAGGTCAGCCACTCCATCTGTGGTCAGGGCATTGATGGCTGCCAGTATGGCTGAGTTGGTGTACTGATTGGTGTTTGGCAGCCAGCTCTCCTCTGTGATACTGAGGCGAGGGGAGGTCTGCGGGGACAGTCCAGGGGAGTGGTTGGGCGAGTATGGGTAGTGCTTGTGTGATACCCCGCTGCCGTTAAAGCTGTACTTCCTCTTTGCACCACAAGGGGAGTTGGGCCTGGAGCTACGCTGACCCATCCAGGTGTCATCTGTCACGCTTGTACGAGGAGAGGTGGAGGGGGAGTGGCGAGGGGAGCTGCCAGAGGTACAGCCTTCACCCGGCAGGGCGAGGGTGGAGCCCTTGGGGGACACAGAAGGCGACTGCCAGGGGGAGTTCTGGGGCGAGTTGTCGTAGTTGTAGGAGAAGTTTGATTCATAGGAAGAAGCGTCGGAGTGACAGCTGCGAGATGAGATGCTGCTGGCCGGGCTGAGACAGCTGGGGTCGCGGTAACTATCTGCACTGGGGAGGGTCAACGTCACTATGGAGTTGACTCTCTTGGCAACAGGAAGGTTGTTCTCTTCTACCTCATCCTCAGGGAACTGGCCGTAGGCTGTGATCTCGATGCGAGGGCTCTCCAGGGTTGGGGCTCCGTTTGGGCGGACACTTGAGGTTGAATAGTAGTTGGCCACTCTCAAGTCATCCTGGGTGTCATAAATGAGAGGCTCAGTGACAGAGACAGATATAGTGGGGCTGGAGTGGAGACTGTGGTACTGAGAGGGAAGACAAGGGTTGCCCAGTGAAAGGGAGAGACTGACGTTTGGCGTGTAGCCATAAGCATCTGGAAAGCAAACAGATTGACTTTGTTACCATGATAATCAAACACACATTCACTGGCTCTCTTACTGAGTGGGAGACAGTTGCCAAGTTGAGTCTTTTGAGAGCTGTTGCAGAGGTTTTGCCGATAATGGCTAAAGAACGGCTTCCTCAACAGATTTGCAAAGCAAAGGTGGGAGACACGAACAATGGTTCCAAAAATAACTCCATTCCAAAAATAACCAGCAGGTAAAACTAGTTGTTTTTTTCCACTTCACATTGCCACTACAGCTCATAAACTGTAACATTATGAAAACACACACTTATGCTTTTGTTGGCTAGTTTCATATACCAATAGCCATTGAAAAACAAACACAGGCAGACCATGATTGGTTTATTTGCATGCTGTACCCAGTAGGGGGGGGGGGGGGGGGGGGGG
>NC_048420.1:19873275-19891285 GCF_013103735.1 Etheostoma cragini | reverse complement strand
CACAACCAGGGGAAGGGGGGGGGTTATATGGTGCATGAAGCTGAGTGAATGTAACCACAGTGGAGCACATTGATACGGATGTAGACGTCAGCTGCAGACAGACAGATGCAGTCACCACAGCTCCTGTCTGCTGTAAATTAAAGAGAATTAGGGGCCCCACCATAAAGACTATGACATCAGTGCAGCCCAATATGACTCCTTGTAATAAAAGAAAATTATGCTTAGGCTACATTTAATGCTGCTTGCGGTGTGTGACACAGTAGCACGAAAAATGTTTGTTTTCTGAAATTAGACTGCTGTAAATTAGCTAACATCCGCACAGGTAGCCGGGGGGCTCTTAAGATGGCAACTGAATCACTCACATTTTTACCCATAATGCAATGTCATTCAATTGGAACAGGATCAGTTCTAACTATTTTGGAAACACTTTTTAACCATGTGGCCACGCCCACCTTGCCCATATCATAGGGAGGGGCGCATACATATCTTCACCACTGCTTTAAGACTGTTACTAACTGCAGGATGGGGCTCAATGTAGACATTCAACTGGGCAGAAAGTGCAGCTGAGACCCGAAATCAACATAACATAGCAGCTCATTGTATCGCATCCGGGTGTAAAGTGTCAATGATGAAAAGCTGAATAAATGCCACCTTAATAGCTTTACTGCACTGTGATGATAAAAAAGGAAAGCCTTCTATCATAGATAAAAGTCAAACTCACCCTCTTCAGCAGATTTCATGTTCTTCTTTGCGCAGAGAGTATTTCTAAGATCAAACTCTGAGTGCAGATGGAAGCGATTCTGTATCCATAAAGCGGAGTTTATATATTCCACAGCTGTTGCTTCGGATCTCCTCTCGCTGTATCGCCGTTATCAACGATAATTAGAAATAAAAAAAGTAAAAAAGGCTACTTCAAAAAGAGAAAAGGTCGCATCTAAAAAGTAAAACTCTAAAAGAGATGCGTCAAAACTATTAAAACATGTGGAATAAGATCATGTCTGAGACAGACGTATTCTTTTAGACAAGTTATTTTCGTCGCTGGGTTCAGATCTGATCTGCGTCGGGGGATCCTGGCTCTGCTGGGTCGCGGTGACGCACTGCTCCGGCGCACAGAGGACTTCTGCGCTTTTAAACTCGGGGATCACCTCGGCGGCGGCGCACCGCCCCTCTTCTCTGACGCATCTACACGCTCGAGCACCAGGTGGATCCAGTGGAGATCCTCTCTCACACTGGGCTTTCCACAGGCAAAACAGGCCAATTAGCAAAGCTGGCAGTAAAGCCTGAAGGCTCTGAGAAGAGTAAAATAAGCCTCGCCACATGCAAACCTCCAGTGTTTGGAGCGAACATACAGCGCCCATAAAGCTAGTGCAGCTGAATATGAGACAGGGTGGGGAACGTCCATCTTTATATAAACAATGAAATAACTGGAGTTAAACTGACAGAGCAAAAGCTAAAAACCTATGATTTGTTGGGTGACAGTTGTTTAAAGAAACTCAAACTATAACCCTGGCTGATTTAATGAGCATGGAGAGCATTAATCTGAAGTTTACACCAAATGTATCCAAACTATCTTATCTTACTTTCCATTGGCATCATTCACAATGGAGCAATCAATGTGCTGCTACGAGACGCATGGGCCGAGGAATCTCTTAAATCAAGATTTGATGTGCGAAATGATCCTCACGAGCATTTTTACATTAAACGGCTTGAATTTCCATCCTGAAAGAGCCACTCATCAACTGCTGCAGCCGACGGATGTTCGGTCAAAGGCGGCTGGGTTTTTCAGACTGCAGCTGAGACAAGGACAGGTGAACAGAGCAGAAACATGGCAGAACATGAAGCTCAACATGCTGCCTCATAATGCATAAAACATAAAGCTTCCTTCAGATGTTGTTTGTGCTTCTCATGGGGTTTTGAAGTTATTGCAAAGACAAATAATTGTTTTCCAATTCCTCCTGACAGACTGCACCTCTTCTGGGGCACAAAATACATAATTATCCATACTTGTAATCATAGAAGTATTATATAAAAATCAAGTCACATACCCAGTCATTTGACACGCTGAACTGAGAATCTTCATAAAGTTTTCCATAGGCCGCACTCTGCGGTTGGTGTATACTTATACTGCTTCTCTCTCCTCGGCGCATTCAGTCCCATGCAGGCAGGGTTGTTGCTATCTTTGGCAGGCCTGGACCTCTCAGCAGCTGGCGACAGGCTCGGAGTTTCTGTGATGACAATAGTCACATGGCGGCTCTGTAAGAGTCTGCCATCCCTGGAGGTGCAAAACTACATTGCTGCACTGCAGCATCTTCTCAGCTGGCCCTAGTTGGTGTGATCCTTAAAGGTGGGGGACTGAAGTGTTATGCCACTTCCCCTTTCAGCCAGGAAGTGTTAAAGTCTTCATCTAAAGGTCCTAACTCCCACACTGTCTTGTACTACTTTATGTTTGCAGTAGCGCTTTCCCTCTGGTGAGATCACTATGTTGTGCCTCTTTACATTTCTTTTGCGGATTCTCTTCTGTGTCCTTCCCAGGACTCAGTGAATTGGGAAAACGACTTGCACATCCAATATTTCTTTTATACAGGTGCATTTGGAGAGGCTTAACGTGTTGCAGTCTGCTCTTGCATTCAGATCAGAGGTTTTCAGAGTCAACCATGGACCTCCTCTCAGACAAAGCTTGGAAAAAAGACCAAAACCTCATCCCATTAGTTTATTTGATTATTTAGCTCAATTCCAAATGCCTCTGGGATCATGACTAGGTTGTTTGAGCTCATTGGCCAAATAGCCTACTTTTGCCATCTGACATAACTTCAGACTACGTCAAACATTTAACAAATATCTGACTATGGGAAAGTGGGAACAACAGTAACATTTCCACACATTTAGGTTGTTCAAATTCATAATGAATAATCATTTTCCCCCTGCATTCCCTGAGCCTCCCCTGAAAGAATTGGGAGCCCCTCCGGGCAGGGCCCGCCTATTAATGTGAAAACCTCCAGATGAAATAACTGGAACAAAAAGTGTGCAAGTTTTTGACCCTCCTGCTGCATCTACATAACACAACTTCCTAAAGCCTGAGTATCCAACTACTCCATTGTCTTCAAAGTATAACTCTTTCCATCCTTCTCCTGGGATTTTAGTGACTGCTTATAGAAAAACTGTTTCCGACATCAGTTCTTAATCCACATTTGTCTCCATTGTGCAACAACACGGCATGCATGCCACACATCCAAAGCAATATTCCCTCCTCACCCACTGGGATCTCATTTTGGCCGAGCTCTCTCTCCAACAGAGAATCTGAGGGAGTGACGGCACTTGTGAAATCCTAGCCGTCTGTTTCATCATGGGGACGTGGTTCGGTGGCTCCCCAATCATTCCAAGAACCCCACACGTTTCTTTGACCTCATGGAAATCTCTCATGGGGTTGGGGGGGTGTAACAGTGATGTGTAACTGAAACATGTGCTGCAGTAAACACTTCCACCCGTCTGCAGTCAATAAATAGCTTCACTGCTGATTGACTTGAGGACCCTTCTACGTCAGGGCGGTGCTGTGGCTAGTAGTTTTTCCAGACATGCAGGCCTGGTGCTGGTTAGTGGACACCTTGGTTAAAGGCCACTACAGACCGGATGGATTCAGAGCCACAATTAAAAGAAGAGCACAGTAGATAATGAGAAACAATGGCAACGTCCTGCCTTGATAATGTACACACCCAGAATGAACAGAAGACTCCCTTTGATATCATCAAGCTGCTTTTCACTACAGGCACCAGAGACACTGAATTTGTTTAATGCTGAAGCTGTTTTTAGGTTTCATCAGACAAGTCTAAACCAATTCTCAGGTCAGTTGAGTCCACATAAAGTCTCCAGTCTCTATCTGCTCAGCACCAAATGTCAAACAGACTAAGTTAGCAGCTAGCTGGTGAAAAGTGTGGAGAATTTAGGGGTTGGTGACCGAAAACGGAGCTAAAAGAAAGTTAATAATTGACATATATTCATCGAGTGTCCCGAAAAAAAGACTCCAAAGTAATGCTAATGTTGCTCTGTGTCTGCTGGATGTGTAAACAGGCAACTTCAAAATGTACAGTACTTAAAAAGGAACTTCACATCCGGCTGTGACATAATAGTGTACTGATACACCCTAGAGTACGTTTCTACATCACTGAAACAAAGAAGAACCACTGGAAGACAACGCAAACAAGATTTTCATCTGCTGTTAACTTGCTCTTTCATACTAAGACTTTCCCACACAGTATTGAGGGTTTAAGGCAGTGATACACAGGGCAATTGTTGGGCAACTTGGACGGGCCGCAATGGACCGGCTCAGAGTTGTCACTTTAATCCCACAGGAACATCTTGTTACTATGAAACATGTCCCTGTGGCACACTTTTATGCTGGTCTTTATTGCCTAAGTGCATCTTTGTAACTAAAATATTTCAGATGGTTGACAAGTGAAAATATGTGCTTGCCATCACAAGACTGTCACATTATAACTGTAGCAGGTTCTAACGGTTTACAGGGAGAGCTTTACACTGTGCCAATGTGTGACCTTCACTGTGAGCTACGAGTACAGCTTAGTGACCACAACACACACAAACAAAAATAACACTCTACACAACTTCTTTTATGGTACAATCCTTTTGGCCAATGAGTGACACAATCACATTGCTAATTTAACCAGACTGTAGATCATCTCATGTCAAGGAAAAAAATCAAAACACATTTTTGACCCCATGTGTGATCCCTACGGACGGGAGCTTTGCCCAACTGCGTTTCTCAAAGTTTCACTGGGTGTATCAATATTTGAAAGTTGTGGGAGGGGTAAAGGCTCAGGGGCTGGGGGGGTGGTCTCACTTTTACCAACCCACACATTTTTGTCGTCTGCCATCCTGTATGTGGCCACTGTCAAACTTTGCAAATTTTCTGCCCGGTATGACGTGGTTTGGCCACAACGAGGTGGAAAAGACCTCGACTTGCCTCTCTTTCCACAGTTCAAGCCCTCAAAATCCAGTGCTTGGCTTAATTTGTGTCTGAACAAAAACACAATGGAACATTGGACAGTGTTGTAAGTTATTCATAAACTAAGAAACAACCCAAAATGCCGGCTTTCCCACTGCTGAATCACCTGTTTGTTTTGGAAAAATGAATTGGAAGGAAACTGAAAAAAAAGAAATATATTACTGTACTTCTTTGTGTTTTTGAGCCTGCTCACACACCCCTCTCACCATATGTGCACTCATAACTGCTATTTTATTAAGTGTTTCTTGATGAAGAATAATAAAACATTATAAATAGTCCCTATGATCAAGATTTGAGCTCAGACTGTGCCCAGAAATCTGGTTTCAGGGGACATTAAATAATCGGCGACCAAAACATTTGCAAAAACTTCAAAGGATCTTTGGCACACTTTCTACTGACCTGAAAAGACATGAGAGATGAAAAGAAAGGTTGTTAAAGATCAAAGAAAAATGTGGGGTGCTACATATCACCATGCAAAAACACTACATGAATTACATCAATTTTGTCACTGCTTAAGAATGAAATGTTGAGTTTGGACGACAGAAATCTCACCAACTGGTGATGTAATCATTGAGTCACTGGTATTAATCAAGCTTGTATTTAGATTAAGCTCAGTTTGATTAGGGAGTAAATATCTTTCTTTTTGCACCTTCAACATTTTTTTTCTGTTTCCTCCTGAGGTCGGTTGGATATTTTCAGCCTGTCAGAGGAGTGTTGTGACCCCACTCACCACACCACACACCACCACCACCGTCCCCGCTCTCCAACAGTCAGACTTCCTGTCTCCCATCAATGTTCTCCTTTTTTCTCGGCCGCTGTGACGGAATCCCCTGCTCTGTTTCCTGTTGTGAAGGCCCGTTGCTTGGCTACAGTCGAGGGAGGCGTTTTCATAGCCGAGGGAGAGTTTGCAGAAGGCCGGGAGGTTCATTTTCTCTCCCCGACGCCCCCAAAGCTGGCGTCAACTCGGGCACAACACTGACTAAGCAACAGTCGCCCAAGGAGCACAGCACTTTACTATCGCTCAGCTGTTGGCCGTGGCTCCTCATGCCCAAGGTCTTTGAATGGAGCTAGTGTAACTGCAGGGAAGCGTGGTTAGCACTGACCAGTTTGCTGCACACTGTGGTCGGCCTGTGAAGCTGTTGACATGAGGAAGTTTGTACCTACGTGATTCTGTCTAAAAAAACATCCTTAAAAGTATTTCTACTGATTGTAGCACATTCATTTTAAAGATAGCTCAGGATTTAGCATTTCCAACACATTTCTTTACTCTGGTTAGCAAAACAATTAATATGTTTCTGTTAAGACAAAAGCAAAGTCAGAAAGTACAATAACTTTCATTATTACATTACATGAAGTTAGAGTGGGAGGAAGGGGACAAGAACAATGTTATAACTAGGACATTTTTCAGAAGCGGTGATGTTGATTGACAAGAGAGCGCATTATTAAATAAACTTGAAAAGACAATGTAAGTGTGCTCTCTTACGCAGAAAACTGTAGGTGATAACAGTGTAAACTATTTAAAATATAAGTGTTAAATGTTTGCAAGTGAGACGTTGTACAGGAGCTGACGTTCAAGTTAAAAGCACTTAAAGCTGTTGATGGGAAAAGCAGCTGAAGTGTAATTACTGACTCAGACGCGAGGAAGTGAAGGAGTCGAGGAGGCCGTTTAAGGGTTTTAGGATGTAGCCATTCACATGGCCTTTTCTTTCCCTTATGTGGAAGACTTGAAGACAGCGTTCCTGAGGGCTGGAGAGATGCGGCGAGCTCACCTGCAGGCAAACGTCACAAGAATGTGTCAACAGCGTTTGTGTAATTACTCTCACTGCCAGAGGGGGAAATAAAAATGTTCCGCAAGGCAGGTTTAAGGAGGCAAAAGCACTAAGATTGTAACTGAAACAGTTGAATTGTTAAGAAAAACAAAACGTAATGTCAAACATGTTATGTAAGTTGAACAGCAAACAGTGGAAGTAATTTAAATATCAGCTGTATAAGTGCCAAAAATAGTTGAACTGTCAGTTGACTAAAAGTAGGCTAAGGTAAGTTAGTTGAAGTCTCAGTTGATGTGTAAGCACTGAAAGCAGTTAAACTGGGATTTAAATTTGAAAGTAAACAATGAAAGCAATTTCAGTTGAAGCTCAAGAGCAAAAGACAGCAGTAGAAATGCCAGTTGGTATAAGTATGGACAACAGTCAGTTAATGTAACTTCCAAAGTATCTTCTATGGTCAGGTGAAAAGAAAAAGAAGTTGACGAGTACAAAATAAAAGCCTCATTTCTTCTGCGTAGTTTCACTCAACACGTTGCTCCACATTCAAAACACTTGCTGCCACCACCCGACTCCCTTAATTTACTGTTAATAAAAAATTAAATGTTTGAAAAGTTATCTGTAGTAAATGTATGGCAAAGATGGAGACATTGTTTGAATTTTGGAACTCACAGTAGCTGATTTGCAACTGTAATGTAATTTGTACATGACTAAAAAATTGAATGTTTGACCCTTGGATTAGTCTTCCTCAAGACAACTTAACTCTTCTTCTCCCATCCAGCCAGCGAGGGAATATCATTACCTGTAACTTTATCTATACTGGTTGTTGTTTCTTAATTCAAACAGGGTGCTGTGGAATTTCATAACAACCTCAGTCAGATGGAATATGGCTACAGAAGCCACTTAGCCGCTTAGTAACAAGATATCATAATGGCGTAATGGCAGGTCTCCCTCCAGCATATAAAAAAGCAGCAAAAATGTGAAGAAAAAAACACTAATTTTACAAATGTTCCATGCATCTGAAATTTCTGCTGCGTAAGTGTTTTGTATCCCACTTATGGGTTGGATATAATCTAGTTTATACAAAGGAGTGTTTTTCAAAAACGCCTCATCCTGGAGGGCTTCACGTTAAGTTGTGGACGACAATTTGTTGAACAAGAGACAAAGCACTCGATTATAAACCTCACTTTTGACAACGTAAGAGCTTTACTGTTGTGTTGTCGTACGTAACAGCTTTTAAATCAGAGCTTGCAGCTTTTCTTACAGAAAAAGGACAGAGTTGTTGGCTTTGCAGTATATGTTTGGGCGCTCATCTGTGTATGTTTTACATAAAGTATGCACTGAATGTATGTAAACACATTTGACTGCCAAAGTGCTACAGGGACTGAAGAAAATGGGACTGATAAAGTACACTGAACAAAATTGTATACACACCATGTTTGTTTTGTTTGTTCGGTGTGTAACCGACTTAAATGCTCACATTCGATGGCGTCTTCCCCCCGCCCCCCCAATACAGTAAAACCGCACGTTTTAGAGGGGCCTTTTATAGTGGCCAGCCTAAGGCACACCTGTGTAATACTCATGCTGTCCAATGAGCATCTTGATTATTCACATCTGTGAGGTGGATGGATTATCTCGGCAAGTGCTCACTAACACAGGTTTGGACAGATTTGTGAACAATATCTCAGAAAAATAAGCCTTGGATCTTTGATTTCAGCTCATGAAAAATGGGGGCAAAACAAAAGATGTAAACGCACATTTTCCTTTTTTTGGTGAAAGAGAACCTACATGATATCATCTTCTATATTACACCTATTTAGCCTCTGAACCACGGCTCCCTCTCTGTTTAAGGATTGATTTTAAGATATTTATTTTTTATTTATTTATACTTTTAAGACGCTTTATGACCTGGCTCCAGATTTATCTTAGACTTTTTAATCTCTTATTAACCTTTGCATACTCTGAGACCCTTTGGCCGTGGTCTTTCCATCGGAGTCCACACTAAAAACTAAAGAGGCCTCGAGGCTCTAAAACAAGGAAATAAGGCTATCATAGTGTTTAAAATAATAAAATATGTTCTCTGTTAGTATAAGAACTCATTAGTCATATGTATACAGTATATATATTTTTTATTTAACATGGTGTCCACTATATCACACTTTACTTAATTCCTGTCATTCCTGGCCATAAATGAATTAATTCATATTTATGAGCTTAATGCTTGACTAGTACCCAGCTCTAAACGCTGGTAACTAATAAACCCTTTTCATCAACAACCTTCTTAAATGAAACTTTTAAGAACGGCATCATACTTAGGTCATGATTTGTATGATCAGATTTTTATGTTATTATTCTATTATTGTGACAGTTGTTTTCTCTGTATTTGAAGAACAATTTCCTTTCTGCGACCACTTTTTTTCGTTTTCAAGAGCACCTTTTGGACATGTGAAACTAACGGAGTACTTAGTCCTCCTCCTCCGCTATATAAATAGTTATTTATGGATGACTTAGGATACTTCAGTTATCTGTTTTCCAGCCTCACTCGGGTACTAATGTTGTGCCTTCAGATGGACTTAAAAGCTGCAACGGGAATGATGTGAACACTGCGCTGGCATCCTCACTGTACAACTCTGGAGTTGCCCTGATGCATAAATATATATATATTTTTTTACACTCTATGAATATGTGAGCAACCTAAGGACAGCATTGCAGTCTAATCCAGATGTTCCCGTAGGTTTAATTAAATGACCAGGGGAAGTCCATCAGTACCATTAGCGCTAAATTATGGAATCATCTTCATGAACAGCTCAAATTTGTTAATTCTGTTATATCAGGTACTTTAAATGAGAGTTGTATTTAAATATCTTCTTGGCTTTATCTTTGTTAGTATTTTATATATTTTCTAAACCACTTGGAAAGTTTTGTTTCTAATGTCATTTTTATCTCTCCTTAGAATTTCATAATGGGCATGAAAAGAAGACCAGGACTAATCTCAATGTTACATTGTTTCATCAAGAAACCATAAACTAATAAACAAAAAGAAGATTGTTCCACCACGGACAAACTGTTCACTGTTAGTACAATAAATCATTAGTCACATGAACATTAGCTGCTCCATCAAAGCTTCTCATGCAGCACATTAAGAGCAGCTGCTTTGGGAAACACAACAGTGATCTTCCATGGATGCACATACCGTAGGAACAGTTAAATACAACCTATATGTGCAGCTACAAAGTGAAAGACGAGGAGATGAAAGATAACATTTCTTAACATGTTACAGCCAGCGGACCATCACATTCATCACCGGGTCACTCCTCTTCCACAAAGTACTTCCTCCTCTGCAGGAGGAAATTGATAACACATTGTCTATTTGCTCTATGACTGCCTTAAATTACATAGTAAAATCTATCTTTTTCTTGTTGTTTGACTGCATAACTCTTCCTCTACAGTGTTTGCATTTAAAACCACGATTTGTAATTACTACATGTTTAAAAACAGTTTTTATGACTCTCTTCACCTACTGTGAGGCTCAAATATTCCCACAAAAAGGTTCAATTGCCCTTTTTTTAATTTTTTTATAAAACGGTTAAAACACTTGAAAGAAAATATTACATGTACTCTTCATTCAAAAATAAAACTCAAAATTGAATAACTATTTGCATCTAATATGTTTTTTTTTCCCCAACACAGAAACATTTGATTACCCTGTTAGGAATTCTTAAAGTTACATCTTAGTTTTAAAAATCCAGAATCTATTAACTACTGAGAAACTATTTCAAGAGTAAAGCTGCTAGAAACAAGATGTCTGTACTTTATTGAAAACATCATTGTCTTTGTACGTTACCAGCACTGGAGGTGGCCCATGATTGGCTTTAAACTTGTGATGTCATAAAGTTTTACTCATACTGTACATCCAGGTGTTAAACTGAGATTTAAGGTGAGCACAGAGAAAACATTTTGAGCTTAAAGCTGTCAGTATGCAAGTTATACTACATGTGTGTAAAAAGCATGTACAGAATAAATGTTATAGCTGAATACATAACTTTTTGTTTTGCTGGGTTTAAATTGTTGCAAACAAATGTGTGTTCCATCTCCAAAGTACCCAAAATGATTTTTTCTAAATACATTAAACTGCCTTAAAAAAACATGGCAATGGGAACTCTAGTCACAAAGGTTTCTAAAGTTTAATAATGTACATTTATTGAATAATTTTACTGCATTAAAAAAACAGTTGTCATGGGGAATTTAACAAACTTCATATGAAGTTATGGGCCACTCAACTATATTATTTCTTATAAACTTAACTTGGATCAATATCTCTACAGGTCAATACTGTGCATTTTACTGTAATGTCTAATGTAAGCCCCATTCTCTTCTGTCAAGGGCTTAGTCTCTATCTCCATCTAGTGGCCACATGATGAACCTAACGATGACTTCCTGTTCCTGTAGACATACAGAGGAAGGGAACCTTTTGGCATCTGTTCTCCCTTTTTATTATTCTTGAATCAATAACAATGTTATAACAGACAAAATGTTAGAAATTCTATGAAAAGCAAGTTGACGAGAAAGAAAAGATTAAACAACATCACAAACACAGAACCAAGATCTCAACAGAAAACACAGGAATCAACATTTGGAATTTCTAAAAAGACTTCATAAGAATCTGAAATTGAAAAACCTAAATGCAATTTGCATTAAAGTGTCGCAGTCACACCAACTCTTTCGTTATTTGTCTGTTTTTCGTACAATGTAGCTACATTTTACAGCACGGTCGGTTGCCACGAATGAAACCAAATAATACAGCTATGTTTAGGAATGATCAACCTGAGTTTAACTCAATTGGGATTCAGAAAGGAAAGACAACCTGACTCATAAACGTAGCTAGGCCACACCCTGTTTCCTGAACTGTACATTTAAAGGTTTATCTGTTTAACTCATTTCTCTCTGGTTTGTGTCCACTGTGCTCAAACCGTGTTCAACACTTCCAGTACATGGAGCGAATGATAAAACTCATTCCTCCTTTAAAAAGAGCCTGAACGTCAACGTCTGCTACAGGCCGAAGTCACACCGAAGCCAAGGGGAGTCATATTGTCCATAAAGGCTAAAACACGTCCTTTACAGCAAGCAGTGGCTCAGGCTCCTTCATCAGGACTTTTAAAGTGGTTCTACCTTCAGAAAAAGTAATTCAGCATTTCAACAGTTCAATTCAAGCTACTGGAAGTTCAGCTCTGACCTCCGAGGTAACAAAGACAAACACTAACCCACACTTTGATTGTTTTAACATCCAAATGCTGTGAGATGCAGCTTCAGTACATTAACGTATGTCATAAAGAGGCACAGAGCCAGCTGCCATGTCCCAACAGGAGGACCTGTGGCCACCGGCAGACATTAAATGACAAAATTCTGTAATCAAGGCCAAATATGCGGACAATACAATGATGCTATGTGCTGTTCTTTTCTATTTATTTTTATATTAACATTACTGTAAGTCTATGGAGTGCTGGTTTTGTACTACGGAGATGATGGTTGATGATGTCATTCTGCGTCTTAAAAATGTAAAGGACATAAAGCAGCATACACACAGGAATTCAGTTTGAAGCCCAACATTTTCTTTGTGAATGTCATCGTAACTGTTCTCATTTAAAGCAGTGAGGTTTTACATCGACAGCCGTTGTGATCAAAGCTGCGCGTGAAGGCTTTACTTACAAGAACTTTAACAGGAAAACGTTAAAATAAATGCAGTCTTTTTTTTTTTTTTTATCCCTTACAGCAACTCAACTCTGTTCAAAGACACAGGCCGGAAGCTGTAATTAATAGCTGGAATAAAAAATAACACTTAAAAAAAACTCCACTTGTAAAAATTTAAACACTGAAAGAAATGCATCACAACTGTATAAAATGACATTTGAAGCCTATTTGTTAAAATGCTTCAAAAAAAAAAAAAAAAAAAAGGCAGATTGACAAAATGGGGGCAAGTTCTAAGTGCAGTCAGTTACACCAGTTTGCCCTTCTTTCCTTCTTTTGCGTGACTGAATCCATCCTTTTATAGTCTGTTTTTATGTGCTACTGTTTTTTTTTTCAAGTAATCCCAAGTCTCAGTGAAATAATCCAAAGAACAATTCATTTCTCTCCATTTTCCAATTTGTTCCAGTGGTTCCTTACCTGTTCATCACTGAAGATCAGCGAGTAAAAAAAGTGCAGGAAATGGAAAGCTCAAACAAAACAAACTGGAGTAATCCAAGTTTGGCTCATGAGGATAGTTTGGAGTAGCTTGGTGGGGAAAACTTGCGTTTCAGGTATTTTAATATGTAGAGAGGAAGACAGCTGACCAACGTGATGGCGGACACCTTCCACAGGAAAGGCCAAGTTGTGATGAACGACAAGTCTGGGAGAGCAAAGAGAAGAAAAAACAGCTCAGGCGCACATGTCTTAGCACTGTGTTGTGATGCCACAGGAGAAAGGGCATAAAACCAAGTAATGAAAGAGTCAACGTCACTTGAGCACAAGAAGTAAAAGCAACATGAGCAGTTGAGATGTAGCTTAGAAAGTCAACATTAGATACTGTTGAATGTGTTGTGCCTTGATGTGTGGGAGATTACGCAACAGTGAAATGACACAAACTGGAATGAAATAGACAAAATGATGACACAGGAAAACATCACTGGAACATACAGACATAACACACATGCAGTGAGTTGCATGAGGGAATGAGGCGGTTCATTTACTGGCTGCACACCTACCAAGGAAAGCTCCAAAGGACACCCTGCCTATGCCTGTTGCCAACATACAGAAGCAAAGGAAATGCAGCAGAAATAGAGAGTGCAGTAGACAAAGGTTAGCAGTGATCAGAGAAAAAAGAAAGGGACAAAGATGAAGAAAGAGAGAGAGAGAGAGAGAGAGAGACAGAGGGGTGAAGTAATATAAACACAGAGCTGAACAACTGCACAACATGTGGGTGTCAGGTAGTGACAAATCAAAATCAACACAAAGCAAGTGCAGGGAAGAAAGCAGTTGTCCCTTGAAGAGCTCGGTTCACTCAATACTGGACTTAACAAACCAAAAGTAAAGATATCCTTCTTCTGTACTGAAAGCTCACTGGAAAAAAACCAGAGCTACAGTACGTGCTACATAAAAGTAGATCTGAAACATTGAGTCCATTAATTCATTAATAGGTTCGACAGAAACATGAATTGGCAACTACATTAATAATCGTTTAATCATCCTTCTTAAATGTGAGGATTTGCTGATTTTGTTGTCACATGTGACAGTAAACTAAACCTCTCTGGGGGTTGAATGGATGGCTGGACAAAGCAAGCAATCTGAATACCTTCTCTTGACTTCTGGGAAACAACAATGAGCATTTCTCTCTATTTTGTGACATTTTATAGAGAACAAATTAAAAGAATTTTAAAAACTTTTTTTTAATTAAAAAAAACTCAACACAAGACAAGTTTTTATCATGCCTGGGCACATGAAACACATCAAATCAAATTTCATAAATATATCTCTGAATCAAATATTAAAGTATTCTATTAATTCATTAATAATTAATTCTCTTAATGCTATAATGCGTAGTTTCTGCTACAAGCCGCACACAGCCCCCACGCCCCCTTCACACAATTGCTAGTAGCCAAGGACGACACGAAGGTTTAAAAAAAACAAAAAAAAAACATGATGGACTTTTCAGAAGAGGTAGTTATCTTCACTCAACTTCACTCAAGCCATACTGAAAATACAGAGAGAGTTTTGTGGAGCTAATAGTCTTCATTAGCTTTGTAGCAACTCATTTGGCAATGGCTTGAATGTAACAGACAATCATTAATATCAATAATCCATATATAAGCAGGGGATAAAAAATATACGTACCAAAGTACTCGTTGAGGAAGGCGAGCGAGGCCAGGTAGCAGCCTAAGCTGAAGAACTCGGCCACCACCATGAGCCAGTGCCAGGTGCGAATTGTCAACGCCACCATCAGCAGCTCCGTCAGGACGAGGGCTGTGAAGGAGATGGCGACCACGTGCACGAACTCCGACTCGAACAGCACCAACGCGCCGTACATGAGGATGCCACCTGGTGGCGCCAAAGGAAACAAATCGTTACCAGACCGAGTTGAGTTTACTTGTTAAGCATCAATAAAAAGGGGGTTGTGTCTAGGCTCGAGGATTTCCTGCAGAACAATATTTCTTTATGTGTTCTTTCTTTCTTTTTTAACCTTTCTTAAGTCTGCTTCACAATCAGCTGACTGAGATGCTGAGTAAAGGATTAATGTGTCTGGAGATGACGGGAAAAGATGCACAACGTGATCTACTGTGTCTCTGTGTGATTAACATCTAGAAGTGCCCAGACACTCACTCATCTTTGGGCGCCTGCTGTATCTTGATAGCCCTTCATTTTATCATAAAACAACACAAATTGAGCTTAATAGCCTATAACTGATCACATAATTGCTTTTTCATACAGTCCTTATGCAGCACATTCCAGCGAGTCAAACTCTGTAATAAATTAGCCTAGATTGGTGCCTAATATTTCCCTTGGTCTTTATGTTTCTCTTTCTTGCCCCCCCCCCCAGACCTGGTATTGCTCTTTAATTAAAAACCTGGAGCTGTCAGGAAGTCACGCTTGAGCAGGAACATAGATCTTTCTCGCACGCTGCATGGCTTAGCGATTACAGAAATATCGATTTACTGGACAGACAAAAGCCTGCATGTAAAAGCGGACGATGGTTGGAAACCTTAGATACTGAGAAACTGACTGTCCCAGAGTTTGAAGGGGCCCGACGACCCTGGCATTAAGACACAGTGGAAATTATGAAATGGTGGTTAAAGAGTTGCTTTGACAGTCTGCAGTACCAGACATCTGTCATGACACCAGTCATGATGTATGCAGTGAAAAAGGTTTGGCTCCTTGAAGAACTCGGTCCACTCAATACTGGACTTAACAAACCAAAAGTAGAGTTATTCTTCTTCTCATAGGATAGCTCATAGGAAGAAAGCCAGAGCTACAGTATGTGCTACTTAAAAGTAGATCTGAAACAATGAGTCCATTTATTCATTTACTTATTGAAAGAAACATGTATTGGCAACTATCTAAATAATCGTTTAATCGTTCCTTCTTAAATGTGAGGATTTGCTGATTTAGTTTGTAACATGTGACAGTGAACTGAACTCTGGGTGTTGAATGGATGGTTGGACAAAGCTAGCACACTGTGTATTTATATAACATCTACAATAAAACTTTAAGAATAAGTGTGTGCACCTTACCTTGATACACACTAATCAAAACCCAAATGAGGAAAGTCTTGAAAGATAAAGAGCGCCCCTGAAAGAGAGAAACATCATCCATGAGAGCAACACACTATACGTTCACATGGCATGACCTGCTGAAAGTTGTTAGGGGAAGAAAATGAAATTAAAGGCAATTCATTTAGTCACACACATCTTTTAAAAAAGGGCTGTGTACCTTGGTGAGGTCTTTATAAAGCTCTGGGTAGAGAAGAGCCATCTCTGGCTTTACATCTTGGTCCAGAACCAAGGAGAACACAGGAAACATGGTGTACATGGTGGCATACCTGCACAAAACCAAGTGGTTTAGAGGATAACATTATCAGATATCCAACACATTTGTGATGTGTTGCTGTTGTGATAGTAGCCATTGTTAGCCTTTTCATATCTCTGTCCAAATACTGTAGTATTTAAGTAATTAATAACTTTATAATGCCAAACAGGCAACTTAGAGAATTTATAAAACAGCGAGCCCTCAATTAATTTTACCACATAAAGACATTTGGATAAGGTACATACCCAACCATGAGGAAACCCTGGTACAAGGGCACAGAGGCAAAATAAAATACTGAGGAGAAGACGGCCTGAGGATACAAAACAAAATTAGTGTCATAAGGTAGTTATTTAGAAATAGCGTTTTCCACAATGTGAAAAGTTGTTTTTTGTTTCAGCACCCAGCTTTGAAAGTCATTAAAAAAAAATCTCCAAATGTTTGATCAAATAATGAGGTTACACACATTTTGATTGCACCTTCATTTAGCAAAACAAGCTTTTGGCAGAAAGCTATTCTGTCAGTGTTCCAATGATGTCTGTACCTGCATGGTGGAGATGATCATGCCTCTGTGCATGACAAACTGACCCAACGCTGCAGAGCGCTTGTAGCTGTTCCTGCCATGAACCATGAGCAGGCGACCGATGTGCTTAAACTGAGTGATGGAGAAGTCTGCGGCCAGGGACGCCTGCTTCCCTTCCTGTTTACACACAAGCATAAAGAGGCCATGCTGCTGGGTTGTAAAACATTACGATATTTAAGTGTCATCTGCTTCTTTAGAAATTGATTAAAAAATGTAAGTTACATATAACGGCAGATACAACATGTGTGACATAATACAAGTTGTGATAAGACACTTCTTTGTGTTGTTAACGGCTGTTCCAGTGCCCCATTAGTTCTTTACAGTTTAGTAAGACGTGTGGCCTTCTGGTAAAGATATCAGTTTTATTACTGTACTTAATAAGTTGAGTACTTAATATGTGTATTTCAGATTATCACAGAAATCTTTAACTGAATTATATTACAGGCCTTAATACAGGATAACACATGATGTAGTCACTGTTTATGCAGTTTACGGTGGTCTTTACCTTTCCTTCAATTCCGATACCACAGTCTGCAGCCTGGATCATACTGACATCATTTCCTCCATCACCTGCCACAAAATGGAGACAATGTATGGACTTTAGTGGTTGCTTTTATTCAAGTTCTTTCTTATCAAATTACAGAGAAGCCGTCACTGGCATGAAAATCTTAGGCCTCAGGTGCCCTCCAACGATGCTCATTAAACATCTGTAAAAACGAAAATCACACAAGTACTGTAAATCAAATCTAAAACATAAAATAAAGCAAGGAATGATAATGGGATAAAATATAAACATAAAATAAAACTAAAGTAATATAAATTGGTGCAGACAGTAATGCAAATGAATAAACTGAAAGTAAACAGGAAAGTGGTAAATATATACAAAATGAGAAACAATAATTTCCCAAACACAGAGATGTTAACAGTTTAAAAAAAGTAAAGTGGCAGTGTAATGTGTCTTGTGAGCTTTGACTGCCATCTTGTGGATAAAAGTGTGTGTGTGTGTGTGTGTGTGTGTGTGTGTGTGTGTGTGTGTGTGTGTCTACACACACACACACACACACACACACACACACACACACACACACACACACA
>NC_048420.1:19862074-19873175 GCF_013103735.1 Etheostoma cragini | reverse complement strand
ACAGTGTAACAGTAACATACATCTGCTCTGAGCCTGGATGCTCTCAGCGCCCTGCTTAACATCCGTGCAGTTAGTTATCCATCACAACTGGGATATGGTTGTTCAGTAAATAGACAGTTCTGAAACACTAATCAATTTATCTTCCATCTAACGGTGTATTTAACAAAAAGGGACTGAGTGGAGACATTTCCCCACCCCCCTGACAGAATTTTCCAGCCCGTGTGTGGACAACAACCGTCCCGACTCATAATGCTGCTGCCAACACCCACCTATGGCACAGGTTCTGTTGGCGGTGTGCTGCTGGAGGAGCGTGACGATCTGGGCCTTCTGGGTCGGGGAGCAGCGACAGCAGACCACCGCTGGACACTGACATGCCAGCTCTACAAACTCATGCTCGTAATACCGCAAGCACACCTGCAACACAACAGGATGGTTATTCAAAACACGGTTTACTGGACACTAAAGTTCCAGATGTATTTACATTAATTCTTTCAATATATTAACAGTTTGACTTACAGTCCATTTAAAATGAAAACACAGATGTTTGCTCTTCCAACAAAATGTAAAACTAGAGCTTAGTTGTTTTCCAATTATTCTACCTCATAAAAAATGAATAATATATTTTGGTGATCTGTTTTCCTCTCCAAATCCTCAAGGCCTTGGTTGAACTCCAAAGTATGAGTTTTGGCAGAGTACTTTTTATTCTCTCATCGCCTGTTTGGCTGCATCCTCAGCATCATCTGCTGTGCAAGGAAATGTCACTGTGTGCTGCGCTCTGTTGTAGTACCTCTAAGGAGTCTCCAGAGATGACCAGAGCACAGTCATGCTTCCTTCTGAAGGCGTTGAGCTCCAGATGGGCCTCTCCTCTGCTTGAGACCTGCTCGAGAGCCACACAACACTATTAGACCGGAGGAACTTTTTTCTGTAATCTCTCTTTACGTAGGCACATTTTGATAACATAAAAGCATTAGGAAAGACAAACAGCATACCGGTTTGAATACATGGATGTCTTGGTTTCTGGAGACCAAGTGGGAGCTTTTGGCGATGCATGTAGCCGTCTCTAGCTTGTCTCCTGTCAGCATCCAGATCTGAGCAGAAAACAAGATCAACATGCGAGTTGACTGAAGACGTGGCACAAAAATTGAGTGCAATTCAGTGTTGATTGTCTTTAATACTATCAGGTTCTACAGATGCATAAATACAAATAATTTACAATAGAAGACAAGCCTTTTCCTCCTTTTAAAAGAATATACAGAATTTACCAGCATCCACCTGGCAGAAGTGTTCATTCCCTTGCTAACCTTGATGCCAGCGTTCCTGAGCAGCTCTAGTGTGGGCCGGACGTCTGCTTGTAGTTGGTCTTCCACACCGGTCAGACACAGAAGCTCCATCTCCCTCTCTAAGCTCTCCACCACTGCCGCAACCTTCAGGCCTCGGTCATGGATACTCAGCTTCGCCTGGTTGTAGCGGCTCTGCACAAAGAGGATGGTGGATATTAATAATAAGGCAAATGAGGTCATTAAAATAAAAGACAACTAAACAGTGGGGCCAAAATGCACAAAACAAGGTAATGAGAAGAAAAAATAAGCATATACTGTTTCTATAGAATAGAGATCAATAGTAATAACTGATACAAATCAAAAAGAACAGTAAAATGAACCAATAAAAACGGAATAAAAGGACACTAAAAGAGAAATCACATAAAATCATAGGAAGACAAAATGGGGAATTGTGGGATAAAAGGGCATAACAGACCAGGTAACTGAAAACAACCCAAAAAACACTAAACTATGATCATAATATTTGGGAAACCACAGTCCAAGACGAAACAGTCCCACGTTTCTATTATGGTGATCCTGTATACCACTAACCTATAGTTCCATTTCAAGAAAACATGATTCAGTGACAACATGTACGGTATATCCAGTAGTGTCCATCCATACCTCAAAGTCCTGATACTGCTCCTCAGACAGAGACTTCTTGGCCACCACCAGCGTCCTCAGGCCTTCTCTGGCCATGTTCCCACACTAACAGAAAGGAGGGGATCATGGTAGTAAACAGAGTTATACACACAGTTTTTTACTTATATTTTCAGGAGGATGTTCAATGTCAAGTATTTTACTAAAGCTGTATTTCTTTTGAAGATGTAGGTTATTTAAAATAAATGTTGGTGTTTATACATTTCCTCCACGATGAATATAAATCAAACATAGGGCAGATCATCTGTTCTATTAGAGCGGCTGCTGTATAAGTAAACCATGTACAGCACTGTCAATAGCTGCATATTGTTACCAACACCAAAGAAATCAATAGTGAATAACATAGCCTCTAGTAAAATTCAGAGGACACAGCAAAGCAAAGGGATGGAAGGCAGATCATTTTTGATATGAAACACCAATGGGGCGAATCAGTCCTGTTGATTGGTTATTGACA
Source organism: Etheostoma cragini (assembly GCF_013103735.1). Lineage (NCBI taxonomy): Eukaryota > Metazoa > Chordata > Actinopteri > Perciformes > Percidae > Etheostoma > Etheostoma cragini. The sequence continues at coordinate 19,870,742 of NC_048420.1, read as the reverse complement.
GGCAGAGTAACCGTAGCGCTGGCTGATTTGACAGTGGGATATTACAGCCAACAGGACATCATTAGCGCCATTGTTCAAGAATATGACATACTGTAATTACTTCAACTTTATGTAGGTCACTAATTAAATCAAACGCCGCCCCCAGTGCTAAATGACTCAATAATGCCAATATAATTATGAACATATGCACACAAGACCTTCGACCACCAAACTGGTGTAGAATTGCCCCTGATGTGTCTCTGGAATAATGTCCTAATTACATGAGGGTAGTGGACTACAACAGTGTCACTATGTGTGACAATGTATGTGTTTATAAGTTGCTTATACTTATCTATTTCATAAATGTTTACATGTTTGTCATTCTGCCTATGTTCACACTGACACTGTTAGATAAGACATGGCTGAGGATGGACACGCTGGCTGCCGGGTCCAACCGGCCAGTTACACAAAGAACTATTTTTTATTTTATTTTTAAACTTCACAAGATTTGGGTTTTCTGAGGTGTTTCTGGACCAGATTTTCTATTCTACCAGAAACTCCTAATTATCCTTGTGCATTGCATTGTGGGAAAATAGTGTACATATCTGAACACAGGTCCGGATAAACAGAAGTTTTCCTGTCCAACACATTATGTCTATACTGCTCTGCATTATGTGGTATAGCTATAGATATGCCGCACAGCTTTTACCTCTTCTTCCAACCAGTCGTTATACTGGACGATGCTTGCCATGGCAACATCAGCACCCTTCATGTAAAAAGTGATGTCTCCTGTTGACTCCTCCTGCATAAAATTACAGATGACAATTAATAAATTTCCTAAGTGCAGAAAAACGTATCTCTTCACCACTCATCACTCAGCATGTTAACCTCAACAGCCAGGTTCAAAAGACCTCAAAACATTAAGGTGACAATGGGTTTGACACCAAAATAAATAAATCACACAGCTCTGAACCAAATGCTAAGTCCGGTACATTTAATGTATGAAAGGACTGACACAACATGACATGACAGAACAACAAAAACACCACACAGGAAGGAGCATCCACACATCCTATTGTTCTAGACAAGTTCCACACCCTGACAATGATGCCCATCCTTTTGCTCTCGGAGGTGAAGGGAAAGATCTGCAGGATGTGGAAGGAGAGAATCTGTCCAGAAGGAGTCTTCAGCTGCAGAGAGTTCAGGTCTCTGTTCACCAGGGTCAGGCCGACGCTCTCCGTCCACCGCACCAGCTCCACCTGAGGAGAACATCAAAAACAAACTGCTCACCGAAGTGTAGAAGACCCCAGACGTTGACATTTTTACCTCAACATATTTAGATCTATGCTGAAACTTTAATAAAATATAGCAGGGTGATGAATTTCTCCAAGTTACAGTAACAGAATTGAAGATGAAGATGTCCTAGAGAAACTTCAAAGGCATGTCTCCTTTGACTATTTTTTGTAAAAAATACTTTGCATTTGTGAATTAAAAAGTGGAAATAGCATTTTTTTTCAATTAAATTTTCACTCTTTACCAAATACAAAACAAGTAAGTTACTTAATGTAGAAAAGAAAATCGCAAACAAATGTTGCCCATAAATCTATTTTCATTTGCGGATGAAAGACAAGGCATGAGAGAGTTACGGCATCTCCAGAGCTGCTGAGCTCTTCTCATTCAGCTCCAGATAAGTGTTTTTCTGTTTCTCTTTCCTCTTCCTCGCCTCAGCAGGAACTGTGGCCCCCGAGTGAGCTTTCAGCTGCACACGACTCAATTCTCAATGGGTTCATTTTCAATTTGCTCACTCAAAGGTTGTTATTATACTCTGACCTACAAATTGGAACTTCCTGTTAATACCCCGTCATTTCTCCTGCTCCCCCTTTGAGCTCTGCAAAGAGGAGCTGCCTATATTTACTTAACACACATCTGTGTGTCATTATCCTGGTGTGTATACAGCTACACACACCAGGATACACACAAAAACACACAACACACAAACACACCATGTGCTGAGGATCCTAAACCTAGTCCTTCAATCTACTATATCAGCTCTACAGAAACTATATAAAGCTTTGACAACATTGATACAAACTGCACGTTAATCACGTGTTACGACAGTAATAGAAAAGAGTACTTTATGACAATGGCTGACTGGCTTAAAAAAACCCATAAATCATTTCAACAGTGTTCACCATGTACTAGTGATCATGTAAATCACAATGGCAGCACTGCCTTTAAAATTAGCAGCAGCTCAAGCATGTCATGATGAAAATGGGCCCTTAACTGTTAAATTATCCTGCTGGCAATTCCAAAAAGTGCACACTCGAGAACTGAATTCACCTTTGGATAGTTTAACACTATGGGTTAAAAAAGGAGTAACTACATATCTCATATACATATAATCTATGAGCTTCAACATAAAATTTAAATGATAAACAGCAAGACAATTAAAATAGTCTAACCCTAACAAAAGTAAAGTAGGAACTTCAGTGCAGAAGGTAAAATACTTTGAAAGACAAATATATATAAACAATATACAGTGCTTTCAACGGTGTAAAAAACAAATGTACTTATTAAAGAGCAAGACAAGAGATAGTCAGAGAGACAGATAATAATGTTAACCATATTTTAATTTAAATAAATGTCTGTAAAGTCACTATCTATTGCCAAATGAGCTAAGAAAATAGCGATTGAAAGCAGGAATTGTGTGTCTGTGGGCAACATTTCCAGAAGAAAAAAAATAAATATAAAAAAAAATAATCACACATCATACAGTTAGCGACATGCTTTCAACAACCCAGCAGTGGTTGGTCCACCAGAGAAAGAGGCATGCTCTTTAACTCACTACTGAGTGAAGCAGAGCATTGTTGCGAGTAAACGGTCCAGTTGCCATCTGCCAACTAACTGACGTCACACAGGCAACACCGTTTGTATTTATGGGAAGTGAGATCCAAAAACCCTTCGGCAATTCGGCAACCGCTTAACGCCATAGGTGCCGAAAAAGAGAACAAAACAGAGCTCTATGAGATTGTAACTCTAAATATAAATAATTCAAACATGGCATCAGGCATTTGTTGATGCCTGGCTGCTAGCCTGGCAACCACTTAGTAACCGCAAAGCCTGAAGAAATTATACTTTATTTGCATATTTAAGATACTGTCTTCTTCCCTTATGATATATATGCCTCATACACTTGCTATAACAGCCAGTTACATCCAATAGGAAATGATAAACTACCCACTACCTCATTAAAGGCTACAGTCAAATGCTCTTGTCTGATGTCACAATGGTCAAAGGTTACAGGAGGACTCTGTTCACAGCATGGCTGACCAGCAGGTCAGATGACCCCTGTTCTGACCTTGGCGGCCGGCCCACTTCATCTCCTTAATAATGGCTCATTACATTAGAGAGACTGAGCAGAGAACCAGGGCCAAACAAACTATCACTAACAGAGGAGCCGTGGCCAAGATCTGATGCTGAAGTCAATGAGAGTGAGGAGACAAGGAATGAGAGAGAGATGGAAATTAAAGGACAGAGAAAGAACAAAGAACATAGTAGAAGGGGAAGGGGAAGGGGAAGGGGAAGGGAGAGCTCCATCAACAATCACAGACCTCCACCTCTCATCGTCTCTGGGAGAAAATTAAATATTGATCAATCCAAGCAGTGAGAGACAATGGAAAGAGGGGAGATAGAGCAGAGTGGGCAGGGAGGGATATAAATAAATATATACATCAACTCAGAGGTAGGGGACAGACAGGCAAAATGGAAAAAGTGAGATTTATCTTTCGCCACCTTTTTATCTTCATTTTGATTGCTAGACTTCTAGACTAGGGGTTTGACACAAAGTATCCAAGTCTCACAAAGGCTTCACAAAACCTCACATGTCAAGAGTGATAAACATGCCAACCGTCTTGAAATGGGTGTGTATGGGAAGATTAACTTACCTTCAGTATGCATTAAACACTCTTTGAACAAATACTGACTGTAGATTTTCCTGATCAAAAATCCTTCCCTGTCTTTAGGATTCCTTTCTATTGATACATTCTTTAGTACAATTAGAAAGGGCCATAAACAAAGGCTTCATAACACCTTCAGCCATAAAAGCTCAAACTCTTAGGTTACCCGGAGAAACTGCCAGGGAAAAGGAAGCTAAAGGGATGCCTTTGGGGATCATTTTTGTGCAGCATTCTTCCTTCATTTGGAGCAGTAAATTCTCAGGAAGAAAATACAGACGATTAAATAGCTTAACCTCTATGTAAAAGTTCATGACCTTTGACTCCCTGTTCATGAAGGGACCATTATGACAAACCAGGGTTATTTAGGATCACTAATAAAACTTTAAGACAGAGAGGAAACTGTGGAAAGGGGTACACAGGCTTTGTTCCCGATAATCCTCCATGTGCCCTGTTTATTCTTGCCAGAAGGGCACACGTGTTAAATTGATTGATTTAATCCAGATTTGAGACACTTTCAAAGACAAGTGTAAAAGGGGCTTTAGACAGCAAAACCATTTGTCACCGTTTAACAACTTTTAAAAGGTGTAACCTCCATATGGGTTTTAGTTGTTTTATGGTTTGTCTCTTTAAAATAGCATCACAGATATTAAAAAAAAAAATACTATATTTAAATGATTGGCAAAGTCCAAGAAAATGATGTTTTGCTAATAACATCCACAACACCCACAAACAAAACTAACCTGGAAACATTCATAAATATGTCAGATATCATGTAAAACCCTCATTTATGGCTTCAGTTTTCTATTCAGGCAGCTGAACTGTTTACTGTATCTCATATTTACCTCATCAGGGCTAGAGGCCTGGTAGGTGCGGTTGTCATCACTGTAGTCCTGGTCGGCTTCAGCCGACTCCGTCTCTCCATTTACGATGGCATGCGACTCATAGACGGGCGTGACATTGTGACACAATGCGATGGCCTTCACAGCCTCGTGGATGCGACTGCTCACACTCTTGCGGACTTTCGGGCCCGACGTCTGGGTATTCCGCGACGGAGTGGACCCACTGGTGCTGCCATTGGAGGGCTGGGACGTCACCTGACATCACATTGAATAAAGTAAGCCATGAAGTCAATAAATGATCTGTGACTTCAAATCATGCCATTTCAGTCACATTCATGACATGTGTGAGCTGTGCAAAAATGTTTTAATCATATCATAAGGGTTGTGTACCAACATTTGCATATACCAAATTAAATTTAAGTTTATTTAATGGCTCATTTTAACAGTACAGCGAAACTACAACAAACTAAACTCAATGATATAACCTGTCTGACGATTAAATATGATTATCTTAAAAAACATGCTTGTGAAATATATTACAAAATCTTAGATAAAGACATTTTACTTTAAAATGTTACAACATTGCATTTACTTTAAAATGTTACAACATTGCATTTACTTCCAAAATGTTGGATCCCTGCGTATTTTAGGCAACAAGATCAAATCTTACACTCGCAGCTAATTCACTCTGACATCCCTTTTCAAGCTAAATGACACAGTGAGTGGAAGTGGTGTATGACCGCCTTCATCGTGTCATATCTGATTTGAGGACCTTTTACGTGTTTTGCTGTTTTGACATCATCCATCAGTTTAACAGGGTGGTAACTAGCGAGCAGGCAGACAGCCCACTGTTCCAGCTGCCTTAAACGGAGGAGCGATGTGCTCTACTGAAGCATTTGATTTTGGCTTATTATTAACCTTCAATTCTGCCAGGCAGGGAAGGAAGGGCCTTGGGGAGTACAGTAGAGACGCAAGATGCAGTGTTTCCTCTATGTTGATTTTGTAGTGGCGGCCCGCCATGCCAACATTTCTGCCGCCATGTTATCAGAAATAGGGCCGACGCACAATGTAGTCGTTTAGCCCCCACTGCTAAAAAAAAATTCCTAAAGCAAACACTGAGATGACAACATTTGTCAAGAGTGACTGAAAGATCGATGGAGAGATCATTAAATTACTGTATGTTTAGTGTCTGAGCTACATGTAGAGGATGTTACTAAATGCACAGCAGAGTTATTAGACACTAGTCTGTGTAAGCTAATCAACAAGTCCAACAACACTCTAAAAGTGCATACACACAAAAAGAGTAGCTACTGTTTTATCATTTAAAGAAAAACTTCTTTACTCAATCTTTTGCATCTTAAAAGAAAGTTTGTATTTGGTTATATCATTATCACAAACATTGCAATTCTAATATTCTAATGTAACCTAGGAAGTCGATAGATAATTAGAGAGGCCCTCATCTTAGAGTTGAAACACCTAATGGATTAGTCTTGATTTATCTGCAACTATTAATTACTTCTTTCGCATCTTAAGTAAAAATGTTGCTGCTCTTCTTTGTCATATAGGATAGGAAATAAAAAATGATGATGGGTATTTTTCAAATTTGTTTTTTAATGATTTATAAAACAAACAGTAAATCAATTTGTGCAGAAAATAATAAAAATAACAACTGTTGTTTCTGCCTCAACCTGGATGGAAACATGTTTAAAACAATAATAGCTTCATGTAGTTATGTCACTGTGACAGTAAAAAAAACTGAAACATCAGCTGGGCAGAGACATTACTATACTGCACTGCTTCAGCTGTGCAGCTCTAAAAAGACTAGTTATTTTTCATTAGCTGAGATTACACATAAGGCTGGGTGTGGGGGGGCAGATGGTTTCAGTGTCGACCAGCTGTTTGGAGCTGGCTGAGAACAAACAATATCATTCTGTCAAGACTGCAGCCAGATCTGAGCCACCCAGTGAGGAAAACACTCGCTTACAGTATGTGGAGTCGCTCAGGGACACTGCGTGATGAATGAACAATATGGGCTTCTTTCCTGGAAACACTTAACCTTAGCTTAATATAAAAATGGATTACAACGATCTACAGGGAGAGGCGGGAATAAGCAGGAAAAACATGAGTGAACATGTTTGCATGTCAATGTATCTTCTCCCTTACTGGAAACTAAAATTAATATTGTAAATGTCAAGATTTGCTTTTATTTGGTTGGTTGGTTCTGTCCATTGTTACCTACTGAATCATATAGATCATCTCTGAATACTTAATGGGAATTCAAAACTTTGAATTGCTAAAGGGAACAAAAAGGCAGAAGATGAGCAACTTCCAAATTAGCACTAAAAATCGAAAAAACTGAAACTTTCTGGATGGTGCTTGTGTTTATGGACAGGATCTTATCAGAAAAATATAAAAAGATATCATTTTTTGAGAAGATATATAAAATAAATAGAAATAGAAAAACTTAAATCTACAGATTATACGAATGAAAATAATCAATCCACGACCTCCCACTTCCGGGATTGCCCCGTTCCCACCGGAAATCCCACCTTATGTCCTTCTTTTAGGCCAGATGTCCAGTACCTTACGCTTTCCTTAAATTGGAATTTTAAAATCCAGTGGATGTGTGAGGACTATGGTTAACTGCTCCTCAGATCTCTGCATGGTCAATTGAGTTGCATGACTAAAATAACTTTTGAACGTACACGCCTCACCAAAACAAGTTCCTTCCTGAGGCTATTTAGCAGCGCCACCAGGGCTCCGTTCAGCGCTTAGCGCCGCCCATGAAGATTGTGATTGGTTTAAAAAAATGCCAATAAACCAGAGCAGTTTTTCTCCATTCACAGAATGCTGTGTGGACTAGCCAGACCCTCCTCTGCACTGCTGTGGAGTAAGGTCTGGCAAAGCGAGACTAGTTGCAGGCCTACTGGAGAGTACTAAATCTTACCTGTGCATATGTCTTGACTATGTGGTTCTGGATCTCATCCATGGTGTCAGTGCCGTAGGATACTGTTCCCAGGTGCAGCCGCTTGAAGACCATTTCGTTCTGTGTCAGAGTGCCTGCAGTTTATAACACCGGTTTAGACAGTTTCAAACAAACAAATCATAAAAAAATGACATCACCTTTACGCTATTCATTTATTACTATTTTCTCCTAAAATTTCCCCTTATTTGTGGTATTGTCAGAAGCATCAAAAGTATAGCTCAAGTCATACTGGACTCTGTAGACCGACACGGATGTTGATATTTGTATCGGAAGATAGTATGCAAGAATTTCATTTATTAAATTAACGATCATTATAATATTATTTTTTCAATTGCGACCAAGACCTATACTTAGCAGGACATTTTACAGTTGGAAAATGAAAATATCAGTGTTCTCTAGTGGACAAACTATATAATAGTGACATTGTTTCCAAATTAATGGAAGCCTAGGTTGGCATTTCTGTGCTGCAGTTTCTTGTTACTTATCGTCAAACACGTGAAATATCTGCAATGAGCTAATATCGGCCAATATATTGCTCTGGCTGGTCTAACGTCTCCGTTTCTTTAATCAAAAGTTGACCAAATGTGTCTTTCAATGACATACTGACTTTACATTAAATTAAATGAAAGTAAGACGTTAAGTTCTTTTGTTCTGAAAACACAGAACAGAATGTGCAATAATTGTGAATAAGTATTCATATAAGAAACGGGGGGGATAGAAACACTATCGGGGGTAAAAATATATCAAAGATGTTTTATTCACACAGCCACTACTTCATACTAAAGCAAAAATGAAATATATTCAAAGATACTCAAATTCCTCACACTGTGCGCAGGCACAGAGAGAGAGAGAGAGAGAGAGAGAGAGAGAGAGAGAGAGAGAGAGAGAGAGAGAGAGAGAGAGAGAGA
>NC_048420.1:19857289-19862064 GCF_013103735.1 Etheostoma cragini | reverse complement strand
GAGAGAGAGCGAGAGAGCGAGAGAGAGAGAGAGAGAGAGAGAGAGCGCGCATTTGTCCCCAGAGGACGGCCTACGACGCATAATAGGACCTGCAGGGTTGTGTGACTGCATTCTCATTGACCTAACCTCATTACCAATATGGCCTGCATGCCTTCTCTGACCAACAGACAAGACACAACACTGCATACAAAAAGACTGAGTGAATATTCAAACACTAAAAGTAAGAAATAATTTGGAAAATGAGGCGATGGCCTTGTTTAATGGATGTTGGTTGCCAGAATGTGTGCCGATAAAGCGGATTAGAGGGCATCTTACTTCTGAAAACATTAGAGTCACGGGGTTAACCAATTCTATTGGATTGATTGGTTGTTCTTCTTTCCATGTGCTTTACCTATCAACCTGGATAAATAGGCTCTTCAGCTAATCTATTCCTACCTAGATCAGCAGGGTAAGACAGAGAAGCATGTTAGGACCACAGCAGTAGTTTATCACTCTGGCACACTGTCTGGCATAAATAAAGAGCAGGCGTTTGACATTAATTCAGAAGATTTGTTTAAACTAAGCTCCTTACTTTAACTTACAATGTTGACATGACTTAGAGTAGATTTTAAGATTGTTATTAAACGCAAATTAAGTGGCTTTATTTCAATCTGAATTTATGATGTCCAAACATATCAAGTCTTTGTATTTTCTGAGCGAGTGCCTGTTCTTACAGTAGATGCGAGACCCTGAAGTTTACGTTCAAGCTTTAGGGATAACATGTGCATTTTATTGGGGCTATAACAAAAGCTTTATATATTTATAAAAGCTGCCTATATATATTACAATATTTTGTTTTAGAAAGAGAGTGAACTGTGAGTGAAATAAGAAAGTGAATTCCACAGAATACCTGATATGGATTCATGTCTGGCGCAGAGTAACATGCTGTCGTGATCAAGGATTTAATGTGTGCTCCACTTTTTGAAGTGTCATCTGTAGTTTAAAATTGGGCAATGCGTTTTTTTAGTTATTAGTATTGTTGAACAAAAAACAATTTTACAGTATAGACACATCATTATTTCACCCTGTGACAGAGCCTTCATGGTATGATGATGCCACCATCATTCTGTTATCAGAACGTGCACAGCCCGTTGCCCTCTTGAAGTGAAGTATAATTGTGATTTAACATAAGTACTAAATACCTACTGTAAATCTAATCTTTCTCCATTGTGTCACCTACCTGTCTTATCTGTCAGCAGGTAGACTAGCCTGCCCAGTTCTTCGGGGATGGTGCTGGTTCTCACAACAGTGCCGGGGATGTTTTCGTCTTTCATGATCATCCAACCGTAGGCTGACTTCCCCATGTCCAGGTTTACACGCAAACTACACATGGGGAAAACAAATCTGTAATCTATCAAAGGAACAAATAACAATGAAAACACCTAATTTAAAGATCTGGTACGTTCTAAAATATGTCATCTAAAAGAGAAGCAGATGTGGGGGCTAGGATTTCAAAGCACGAATGGAAGATTTTCTATTTTATGCATTCATTTCATTCCATTTTGAGACCAAACGTTGTGTTTGAAAAACAACGCATCACAGCACAGCCATATTTATTCGGCTGTGGTCACAAAATGACAAACAAACAACAATGACATTTCAAAGAATAAAGAGACTCACAAAGTACCTGATCGGGATAATGTAAGAGAAAAGAACAACGAATCGGCATAGGTTGCTTAACCAGGGACCCACAAACTCCTGCAGCGCTACCATGACAATGGACAGAACCACCTGGGCCAGAAACAGGGCTTTGGTGAGACGGTTCAGCTCTAGGTCCAGTAAGCCAACCTATGGCGACAAGAGGTCAGAGGTCAAAACAGGAGATATTTCATTATTAATGTCCTACTCATTTCCCCTAGGCAGGTAAGCATGGTAAATAATTATAAAGATAATCTTGTGCTTATTAGGTCTTTTCCTTTAGACCAAAGCTTGAGGAGAGTGATGTTTTCCTTCAATGGGAAAAACACAATATGTAAACTTACAACATTAAGTCCAAACTGGAGATTTTGAGTAAACATTTGATTCCTTTTGTGACAGCTTATCCTAGAGTAGACTCTTTGTAACTTTCCCATCTGCTCCCAAAGCCTTACAATATGCTACACAGGGAGAAAAAACAAAGCCAATGAAAGACATTCTGTGCTGCAGGCTTTTATCATGCAAACCATGTGTACGACATAAATAGGTTTATTGGGTGCACTATTTTGTGGTAAACTACAAGCTGCATTATAGTCATGCTGAACTATTGTCCTTGAATGCAACAGAAGGTCAAAAGGCCTCAAAAATAGATAAAGTTCCCATATTGAGATGGCTTTCTGAAAAAAAAAAAAAAAGACAAGAAAAGGGGTCAGAGGTGTCTTTTATTTTTCAAGTGTGTCTCCCAGCCAATGGAGCATGTGGGAAAACGATGTCAAATAAAGAACTGCCCTTCCCCTTTCTGGCAGTGCTCACAGCAAAGCCCTGTACACAGAAGGCTTTCTTCTGACGCACCACGCTTACAAAAAACGCAGAACATAACATCTCTCCTCCTTCAAATAAAGGAACTGCTCTGAAAAGAAGGGGAGGGGGCAAGCACATATAAAAAGCAGCAAAATTCCTCCACTGCCTCAACCCCCACCGAGCCCATTCCCCTGAGGACTGGGAGAGCTGGGAGACCAGTGTGACTGATTTATCAGTTGCTGTTAAACTCCCAGTAGCAGAGTGCAAAGAAGGAAAGGGGATGGGGAGTGAGCGGGTGGGTGGGTATATCCCCACCCCACAGCCTCACTACATGGTTCACGATTGAGCTATTGAGAAAAATAGGGGGTTTGGGTGGATTAAAATGAAGAAAAATTAAGACAGAGAGCACAGTGCAAGCCTGAAAAGCAAAGGATAGCCTTCTGCTTGAACAATGGCTAGTCTAAATTTTCCAAGCCTTGCCGAGGATCAGATGAAGTCATTATTCATTCAGTCAAGGGGGGAAACTGACTCAATTACCTCGGCCTAAAGATGCTATCAATGAATTAAAAAAGTGCATATTTTACTCCATTCATCTCCAAGTCATTAAAAGTAAAAGGAATGATTCGATCTGCCTGTGTGGCTTCTATTTTAGCGTGTGTGAAATTTGATGAAGAATTGCCGCCCCGGGACATGAATATTTATTGGAGTTAAAAGCAAAGAATATCAGGACTTCAGCAAGTAGTGTATTGTTTAGTGCTTGAGAGACCAGCAAATCAAGAATGTCAGGAAAGTGAACTGAAATTGGTTCTTGAGATCTTGGTAAACAACTTAATTTGCTTTATTCATTTTCTACACAGTTTGAGAGACATGTGAAGAGGGAAGAGTATTAGGTCTTAGATATGTACTTCAAACAAATGATCTTTATTGAAGAGCAGCCTCTTTTCAAATGACATTGTACCGAGTAACAATACCGAGACAAAGCGTGAATCTATGTCTGACGTCCTGTCAGATTGATCAAGTGCAAGCATTGTCCTGGCCGGTGTCACAACAGATTATATGAGGCCAAAACGTTCTTGCGACTTTAGCCACACTGTATTGACTTTCTCCCCCAATCTCCAGTCTCCATATTGGCACTTCTGACATCATCTCCTTGAAATATTGAATTCCTCTCAACTGTCGAGCTTACACAAAACAGAGGCCCCCGCCGTTCGACCGGCCACATCAGCGTTCTTAATAAAAGACACTGGTGTCAAAATCGTGCTGCCGTAGGAAGGGGCTATGTTGTGCCACAGAGAGCTTTAGTGAGGCAGAATGTTGTAGGGGATAACTTTGTGTATAAAAGTCACTGCATGGTGGATGCCTCATAACCAAAACACGGCCTCTGAGATCCAGCAGATGCCCGCCTCTATCGATTGACCTGTGTCTATTTAGACTAACCATCTTCCAGGTAGAATCATATGTTTAGAATCAGATTTTCATTCATCTCCACAATCTGGGGACAAAACACTCAATGAGGATTCTGTGGGATTAACTTTCTGCTGAAAATGTCATTTAAATCCTTGGTTAGTTAATTTCCCCTTTGGGTAATTAGCAACCGATGCTGACCTTTTGCATTGACGGGTCCAACTTTATCTAGAAAGTCAAGGTTAAAAAACCACCTCGCCATAGTGATTGATTAGTGATTAGAGGCAGGGGGGAAAAACGGTGGCATGAGGGGAACTTGGAACAGATGTTACTTTGTGTGAGGTGTTTCACCCTCTGCAGCTTTCACTAAACACGTATGTTTCTGTTGGTATCAACTGACAGGGACGAGCCTTTAATCATTCTTGTCAATGCTTTGGGAAATATATGAAAAGAATCTAAATTTCTCAAGATGGAAAAAAAATCTTATTTATTATTTTCCCCAAATCAGTGCAAATCCATGCAGAAAAAAGGTTAGTAATAGTGCTGTCAGCAATTTGATTTAACTATAAGCCTATTGACAGAAACAATTTTGGCAACTTTTTTGGTGATTAAATGCTTTTTTCTAAGCATATATCACAAATATTAGAGTTCCAGCTTCCAAACTGTGACATTTTGCTGTTTTTATTTGTCCTGTGTGATATTAAACAGTCAAATGTCCTCTTGGGATTTAGTAAATTATTGTTGTTTTTGGATTTTATATACAAACAAAAAAAGAAGAAGAAATTAATCAGCACATCAATCAATAATTACAGTATGTCATCATAACATATTATCCTCCTAATCACATAGTTTGTTCAGCAAGTACAACAACCACTTTACATTTAAAGCATCTGCAA
>NC_048420.1:19759609-19857189 GCF_013103735.1 Etheostoma cragini | reverse complement strand
ACACACACACACACACACACACACACACACACACACACACACACACGTAAAGTAAGATGAACTGCATGAGAGGAAACACAATAAGGCTGAGCAGAGGCAGTTTTGTCTCATTGGCCACTCAAGCCAACAGACAGGAGTTTAATATGCTTAGACTCTCACGGCCCTCAGCCACCCTATGGGAGCTCATAAAACCTGATCAATACACTGCCATCTTTATTTGCCAATTCATTACGGTGGCCTTATTACAAAGGATTAATGAGTCATTAATATTAAATAAGCTTAATGGGAGAGCAAAGGCAATAATAAACCTAGCACCAGAAATCCCCAAACTATAAAAATGGGCAGAAAGTTAAAAATGGGCAGAAAGCAAAAGGAGGAAAGTTAAGAGCAGGCGAGGAGAAGAAGAGGAAAGAGATCAGTGGTTACGGGACCCGAGGAGAAAGGTGATGAATTAGTTTCGTTGACTTCTAGCTTCAGAAATATTGAGCAATGTGACAAATGGGTTTGTGGCACAGCATGTAGAGGGGCTTCAATTTAAATATGCAAACAACTAATTCTCTTGTCACAGCTGGACTGCGGCCTATAAGAGAGTGACTACATGATGTTCCGGGCCGGTTCAAGTGCCCAGAATGCCACTGTAAAAGCGATGAAGTGTCTGTCAAGGAGATGCTTGGGAGAGACAATGACATTCCCAAGCACAGATGATGTAAGTGGTCTAAGTCAGGCTTTCTGTGCAAGTGTGTGTGTGTGTTTGTTTTTTCTGGTCAAGGTCAGGCCAGAGGGGAGAGCAACACCGCAAATCGATGATGTGGCCATTGCTGAGAGCGTCACAAACACTCTCAACTGACACAACCTTTTCTGTGGGGACTCTGTAAGTTTCAGCAAGGGAGAATTATCTCAACTTATGGGTATTCTCAGAGTTCTTCAAAGCACATAGCAGTTTTAAACCAAACCCCATCAAGGTTTAGGGCCATGAATTTTTGTGCAACACAACTTGAGTACAAGCACAATGATGAGCAGGATGTTTTTTTTTCTATTAAAATGATGCGTAAGTTTTAAGCCATCAACTACATATATGGGAATAGAAAAGTGCCTCTATTGATCTACCTGTCTATCTGTCTGGGCTTGAACCAGAGTTGTGAAGGTTACAAACAGCCCTACTCTTTGTATTGGTCTTTTCTTTTTGAGTGGGGTGGTTGCATGCAACGGTGAGTCTCAGATTGACATTAATGCGTGCCTGAGTGTACAGATGAAGAAACAGAATACAGTCCCACAAAGTCAAAGTGTTAACATTTTCATAAAACATAAAAGTACATAATCATTTTATTTTGTTTGCAAGTTTTGTTTGCACTTCCAGTTTTTTCATGTAAGCAAGTAGATGGAAACATACCTTTTGAGGCAGAGATACAGTATTTTAATCTAGTCTAAGGATTTGAAATGACTTCCTGAAACAGAACAGATTCAATGGGCTGCAGACCATCCATTAAATAAACACAGTAAGCCATTCTACAGACCTCCCCTGGAAAAATCTTTTATCTCATTTCAAGATAATAGAAGAAATAAGAGTTGTCATTTATTTACCAGATGCAACGACTGTGCTGGCCCACAGAGTGTTTTCAATACTCAGACTCTCGTGGATCTGTGGATCTGTGTCTTCCTACAGAAGAAATAAAAAAGGAAAAACATTACTTTGCAATTTGTGTATAGTTGTTCAAGCTTTTATGACTATGGTACGGCTGTACAGTGCCATAGAGTATAGCAGGGCAGCTACGTATCTCTCTTATGTTTAGATTGAGACTGTGTGGACATTGCTTGTCCTATCAACTCTCTAACTAACACTAAAGCCAATGAATTATGGGCATTGTTGAAACGGTCAACAAGAAATGCCAGATTTTGACCTTAATACACCACGGCACAAAACATGAATTCCAAAAGAAAATGCTTCAGCAGGACACCCAGATATACGTGGTTAAAACATTAATGCTACAGGTTGGTTCTATTATTATAGGTTCTATTAGTTTCAGGACTTGTATATTTGTAATATGTTGGTCTAGTTTTGAACTGTTAAAAAGATCATTTATTGAATCTTACAGGAAATCAAATAAAGTGAGTGGCAGAGGATAGATACCTGCCTGAAAGAAATACCTAACATTGTGTTCAATTAGCCAATTGTTGCCCGATACATTCAGCTGGGTATTCTGCAGTCGTGGTTTATCTAAAATTTCACACAGAACAAATTTCCCTAAAAACGAAAAAATCTCAGCTGTGTATAGAATTGAGAAAAACAAGCTCAGTACAGCCGGACCAGAATGGCCGGGCTCTGCTGTGCCATTAATTTCCACAAGCACCTGACACAGTTGTGCAGACTGTAGCAATACAGTGGTGCCTTTATCAATACTTTCACTAGATTTGGCATGGCGATAGAGGCTCTTTTGAAAAACAGTATAGAGAGTGCACGTAGATGAGATTTCAGTGATAAATAAGCCCCTGGAGAGCCTCTTGTTTCACCCTCCCCCCTGTTTTACCCCTCTCTTAACTAAAGAGGAAAGCTCAAAATGGCTTGAGTCAGGAGCGCAAAGTCAAGGCTCCAGTTTCGGCTCAAATTGCCAGCCTGATATGATAATTATGATACCTAAGCACCCACATCCTGTCAATCCACTCAAACATGGGAAGAGGTGCATGAAAAATAAATGTCAGGTTGTAGAATCCGTGACCGCTTTGACATTGGTATCATACTATGTTGTTCATAACTGCAGAGGGTCTCAATAAAGACTCCAGAAACAAAGCCACCATGTCCGTCTCACGGAAGAAAAAAAAAAAAAAGAGGAACCCTCATAAATAGGTAAGTTCATTTGCTGCGGATCTGTGGGAACCCATTTTTTTTCCCATCCTGCTCAGACTAAAAGCACACGCTATGCAAAGGAAGGCCGCGGAGGATGAATGAGCGGAGGAAGTGCTCGCTCACTAAGCCTGGTGTGTGGCCAAGAGTGAAGACGGCCCACAAAGCCTCTCTTTGTACTGGAGCTCTCCTCTCTGTGGGGGCTGCGCTAATCTGCTATTAATAAAAAAAAGAAGGAAAAAAAAAAGAAAGAAAAAAGAAAATCTTTGAGTAACAAGCAGAACGGGATGGATGGAGCTGTAGCGGCGAGAACCTGCCTGTGATGTAAGAGGTATGCCTGATGGAGATAACAACAGGCCTGGATGGACACACAAGATCTCATTGTCGCCGCTTGTCAACACATTGAAGTGATATACATCTTCATGTCAATCCAGTTTCTATAGAAAAGCTCTGCATGTGTTTAACAGGTTATAAAAATGTCAGCAAGTTACTGTACCCTTGTGAAGTTCCCCTCGAAACTGTGGATGTCCAGCTGAGGCTTCTGGGCGTAGACATAGGCGCTGATAGAGAAGAGATCCTGAAACAAGGAGACAGGCCAGAAAAGGGAGGCGATGAAGGATTCAGTAGTTATGAATAAATAGAAAACTCAGACACGGTCTTATTCAATTATATATTACCACAATTATTGATTATTCACCATATTTGTCTTGTAAGGACAAACATTTACATGTTTGGAGGCTATACGTTAATGCAGCAATCTTTTAAAATCGCTTCAGATGAGCGTTAACTAAAATCAAGATTTTATTATTGTCTCTTTCTTTTTTTAATATACAGTGTACATATATGTATATATTATTTTTATAAAAAATAAAAATAACAAGCAACGCCAAAAGACAAGCTGGACTCCTGTGTCGCTTCTAAACCAGAACTCTTCCAGAGACCATTCTGCTAACTTTACACACACACACACACACACACACACACACACACACACACACACACACACACACACACACACACACACACACACACACACAGTTTAGATATATAAAAAGAAAAAAAAAAAGACAATGTAATACATTAATATACAATAAAAACACGGAACCATCATTTTTTGAATCATCTGTTTCTCTGAAACATCCTCTCAAGTAAGACTGCAGCCTTTTTTTTTTGCCCCAAGTGAAACAAAATTGATTGTAAATATTAAATTATTCAGACAGGCTGCCTCTGCAGCGGCCAGGCAACGCTCAGTCATGCTCAGATAGTGTTCTCCTGGTGAGAACACGGGCAGAGCGGTTAAAGAGGAGCAGGGAAGATTATTTTACTGAACCCCCAATGGAGAGTAGTGTTGCTCCAGCATTTTACAGAAATGGGCTCAGAGACTCCGTGACATCTTGATGCATTCAGAGAGATCAATGCGGCTGCTGAACAAACTGGACTTACTCTGCGATTTAGAGCAAACACATAAGCCTGAATGTAGTCAGTTGTTGCTGTTTTTTTTTTACTTAAAAGGCATATATGATATAATTTACTTGATCTTAGAATGACCTAGCTTTATGAAGATTTCAAAGTACTATTACTATCCAGTACATACAGCAAGAGCTCAACCATAAGTATTTAGGAACTAGGAATTAGGAATTTGACTAATAATCCCCTGAGGATAACACTAAAAACACTAAAATCTGGCTTTTGTTTTTAGTGGAAAAGGTTACAATTGGCATTCTTTCCTAGAAACAATGATTCTGCAGTAGGCACAAGCATTTATCGGCTCCAGCTTCTATTGGCAGTGGGGGAATCATGTCACCCGGGTGGACACGCTTATTTTTGCACGCCACAATGCTATGACGCTTGTCACCTCCGTCTACAACTTCTGCAACTCTTTGAACTAATTTGGGCGCAAGAAGCGTTTGTGGCATCTAGTGGCAATGAGAAAGGAGTCTATGACCTAATTTTAGCGAGTTTTCCTGCGTTAAAAAAGCCTAGCATATTTTTTGCAGGAAAAAGGGTCAAAAGGTGTCAACTATTTAGTTAATTTTAGAGAAATTAAGCTCTTATGTCCGCCTGAGAACAATCACAAAAGAGCATGACACTGATCTGTCTTGACTTCTGACTAAAGGTGAGTTTGGGAGATATTATCAAATACTCAGAATAAATAATCCAAAATTGAGGGATAACAAGGTTGCATAGAGGCTAAAGTGAAGACAACTCTTGCAATCATCAGGTGTCTTGAAACCCAATATGGATGCCGAAGCTCAATCATCAAATGACTTGCTGAAACTTTAATTCTCTGATCACACTAAGTGGCAACAAAAAAAAACATTGACTCTACTTAAATCTGAAGTGTTGCGTATCGCCTCCAGTTAAAGGAAGCTGCTGTCAGGTTCAGACTGTTCCTCCTGTCTGTCATCAGTGATTAGGTTTCCATCACAATCAGGCAACTTCATTTGAGGAGCAATGCTTTTAGAGATAACAGAACACTCATTCACAATCCCTTTGTCTGTTACCAGAGAGTCGCAGCATCGTAATGTATCCATACCCCCACTGCTGGTAGTCGTTGAGTGCAGCCAACAGCAACCTTCAGTTTCCAGTCGGTTTCTCCATCCAGCTGATCAGTTCTGATGAAACATCCACCTGAAAAAAAGGGACAGAAACACTGTAAGGACTATTGCGTTGTCTAACCATGTCCCATGGTTAACAACAACCTCGGCCACAAATTACATTTACAGAATTAGCATATATACTAAAATGAAGCCTAATAGTAGACAAAGTGGATAGAAGTTGGTAAACTGACTCGGTAATGTTAGTTACACAGCCCTATCTGTCTAAAGTTTTCCAATATTAGCAACTGGTCATACCCGACCAAACACCGTTTTCATCTTTTAAAAGTTACAGTCTCACAATTTCCCTCAGAAAATTTATGATTTAGTATAATGTTTTACATAGAATCAAATTCAGCACAAAATCTTAGAATTTCTGGAAACTCTGGGAGGTTCTTAAAATTTAAACACCAGTCAGCCAACAAACATGAGACACTTTTAATAAAATGCGTGGGAGTTTTGTGTTCACACGGTTAAATAAAGCATATGCATCACACATCTTAGTGAGTCATTGTATATTGAAGCGTTAAAACATATTCAGCTTCTAAAATGATGTTACTGTGATAAACTAACATATATCTATCGAACAGGAAGGTACATTACAACCTGATGCACGACGCAGAGCATGTGTGGCTGATGTGGACACCGCAAGCTATAACAAACGTTGAGCAGTCGTGACCTGTATTGATCCGAGGTAATATTACATATGAAACTGATGGATGAGAGGAACTATGTGACAGAGAGGGTAAAGGGCAGCTATAAACCATCCCTGGAGGGTTAACTATGATGGACAACATTAACACAAGGAGGATGATTCATGCTTTCCTTCTGCTGCAATGGCACTTCAGCTCCTCACATATCATCACTGAGATGTGTGTGTACAACTATGTGAAAGACAAAGTATACAAGGCTGTATATGTGAAAGATAAAGGTGTGTGTGTGTGTGTGTGTGTGTGTGTGTGTGTGTGTGTGTGTGTGTGTGTGTGTGTGTGTGTGCCCGCGCGTGTGTGTGTGTGTGTGTGTGTGTGTGTCAGAGTCATAAAGACATCAACAACTCCCTGCCAAGCATATTGGCACATCAAAGATTGATGGAAATGATGTCCTTAGAACATTTCCTCCCAATGCCCCTTAGAAAAGAGCTAGGATCTGACGCAGCTCATTGATTAATTGGAATTTACATCATCAGTCACTAGAAGATTGTGACATAAATCATATGAATCACAGGCTGCCTTGGAGATGATGTCAAAGGACTGGAAGTGTGGGGATAAGTCACATTTCTCACCCAAATGATCTTGACGCAGTTTGTTAAAGTGCCACAGGGCACACAAGGATCAACAGTAAGGCATTTTATTGTTTGCATTACTCTTCCATCCATTGCAATGAATTGTTATTTTTTCTCCATTTTAGGACCTTTATTAATCAAGGAGGAGTCTTGCTGATGCTGATTAGAACTTTTCAGGTCCTCCTTCACATTGATAAAGTTACACTAACACTTTGCCAGCTCACCATTTTTCTCTGACGTTCTCAGGAATATCATGTCTGCAGGTATCCTTTGGTTCTACAAAAAAGAAAGAGAAAAAGCAAAAGTGCAAATGGCGGTGTGTTATTGAGTGCTGTGGCAAAAGCCCTTTGAATCTTCCTGAATAATTAAACAGGGTCAATACCTTGAACGGAGGGTGAAGGAGAAACCGTTTTTTTAAGAGTCTGCCTAAGATTCAGTAACGGAAATTTAACTTTTGAGCAGCAGCTGCATTCCATTTTGGCTGAGCTGAAACCGAAGAACGCATGCTTAACAGGTGAGTAGGAGTTTTATAGTATCAACATGCATTCTCGGTTTAACAGTGAAGAAAAACTCTGACTAACACTGTGCCTTCAAGTCAAGTTAAGTTACTTACCATTATATACTTTAGAGTTTCTGGTAAGCTATTCAAAATCCTGTTTTCAATCTTTTGGAGGTGGGGAGAATGATTTAACTTTTTAGAAAATGGAAAAAAAGAGGCAAACAGGCAAATACTCTTTGAATTAACTCAAACCTGTATTACACCCATTAACTGTTTTTGTGCAGAGTTACTCACATTACAACAGGGTAGGGTAGTCACATCACACTTTCATTTTGTTTTTTACCAGTAATGCAGACGGATGTTAAAGGTCCCATGGCATGAACATTTCACTTTATGGAGGTTTTCAAGCCTATGGTCCCCAGTGGCAAGAAATGGCGATAGGTGTAAACCGAGCCCCGGTTATCCTCCTCTGCTTTTGAGAACAAGAAAGCTCAGATGGGCCGATCTGACATCTTGCTCCTTATGAGGTCATAAGGGGCAAGGTTACCTCCCCTTTCTCTGCTTTGCCCGCCCAGAGAATTTGGCCCACCCATGAGAGAGAGACATCTTGGCTTTCAAATGCGCACAGTGGCAGTTGGTCAAGGCCACACCCCCAGCCTCCACCTTGCCCCCCTCTCTCCTCCTCAATAGCTATAGACACAGAAATGGCACATACTAAGGAAAGCTCATTGTAGGACTGGCTCTAGAGGCTGTAATTCTGCACCAGGCTGAATTACGGGAAGGAGACTTCAGATGCAGTATTAAGGAGCCACTAAGGCCTATAAAAGCATACAAAAAGCACCGTGTTATGGGGCCTTCAAAGTTAACATTTTGACAGCCAAATTACACTTTAACAGCCAAACGACCATCTATTTGGCATAACCAAATGGAAAACCTCATAACAGAAGACCTGTAAGGCCCAAATGTGTAACCTCATTTAAAGCTTACATCTTCTTCTTCTTAAACTACAGTTTAAACATGGCACAAAAATATTTTTGGTCACTCGACAAAGAAAACATTTGTCGTAGAAAACAGCCCAAAATTAAGCCTTTCAAAATCAGTGCATGCAAAGATATCTACAGGAATAACTAAAGATGTACCTTATCAACAATGATCAGATCCCCAACTTGTATGTCTGAACTCTTCACTTGAATTTTACCTGAGGAAAAAGTGGAATGAAGAAAAATGGGTAACAGATAGCAACCCTAAGGCAACGTAACATTCAAATTAAGACTTCATTTTTAAAATATGATGGGAACTTTAAAATAGCTATGAAATCAAATGAAGATATTGATTTCCGGCCCTTGATAATGATGCTGACTGTTAAAACCACAACCCACTTTTTGCAATTGCTAATCTCTTTCTCTCTCACCTTCTAACAGATAGATTACCTCCAGCATGATAATTTAATACCCCTCTGTTTTCATCTCTGGTCAGGGGCATAGACAAAAACAATGGCACATTGGGTCACTCTCAATTATATTGCCTCAATATCCGCCACGACCCCTCTTCTTCTGTGCTCACAAGCACACGTAACTGGGAACATGCACACGAGCACATAGCGAGAGCTATATCCTCAGCCATGGTCACAGATACTACACAGGGGGATTTTACCACACATTCAACAAAGGGACAGCTCTTAGATCATACGGTCTTGAGAAACTGAGAGAAAACAAAAATCAATGCCATTACAGCAAGAAAAATGACTTCTGTTACAAGTGTAGATCCAGTGGAGAACCGTCTCTTAATTGCATGGGGATAGCTTGACTATACGTTGGAGTATCCGTTATCATATTGTCAGCAGCAAACAGCCACAGGCGTGAGGAAGAGTGTGGATGGATTTCTCTCAGTTCCCTCACTAACCTCGCACTGTGAGCTTGCTGTAGAGTTGAGAGTTCATCTCTTTGTCCCGTTGGTACCGTCGCACTTCATCCACAGCCTCTCGCATCACTGTAACGGCTAACACAAAACCCTGAGCAACAAAAAAAAGAAAAACACACCATGATCATTTATAAAGCTTCATTCATACCAGAATCCATTAATATAACATATGAAGCTAACGTTTAAACAAAAGAGGTTCACTTCTTACTTTATTAACTCATAAAAACAACATAAGAGACACTTAAGGAAAACAGTCTTTGAAAACAGAGGTTTTTTGTCAAATGAGGTAACAAAAACACAAACTCACTGTATAAAAAGATGGATATAAAGTGCTACGTGTGTAAATATGTAGGTGATCCATTTGGCTTCAGGTCTGTAACTAATGATTATTTTGATAATCAATTAATCTGCAGATTTGTCTTTGTGATTAGTCCATTAATTGTTTTGACTATGAAGTGTCAAGAAATAATAAAATAGCACATTACACAATCTCTCTGAACCAAAGGTGATGTCTTCAAATGATATGCTTTGCCTGATCAACAGTAACAGCAAATTTGAAAAGACGGAATTATAAAAGGCTTGTCATTGTTGATACAAATTATGATTTCTTTGAATGTATCAACTAATTTAACCAACTAACCTATTAAGCAGCTAATCACTTCAGATCTACCTGGCTTTTAGCTACCTGACATTTATTAAATCACAATAAAGACTGTTTTGTATAAACAATAACAGTCACAAATACATACAAGCAACATTCGTGGCATAATCCTGGGCAGACATGCTTTGAGAGAGCAACATATTTTCTAATGCAAATCAATTAAAGAGTGAAAACTAAAACAGCCTTTACCAGAGGTGCCCAGTATGTGTACAAATATCCGATTTTTAGTGATGGTACAAACTGGGAACAGGCCACCACCAGAAAGTAGAGATTGAGGAAGAACTTGAACTGCTGGTAGAGAACCTGAGAGGGGAGCAGAAGACAAGGATTCAGCAAGGTGAGTGAACATGTCATCAAGGTGAGTCAAAAACGACGACAGCTGCCAGAGAAGACAAAGAAGATGCAGCAACAACAAAGGAGACAAGATGGGTGACTGTACATGTTCCAAGGTGTAACAAGATACATGCTAATGCTGTTAGCTTTACATTGACCTAATGGAAACTCTTGACACTTTAACAACTTCTGTTTCAAATGGCATTCAGGTTACCGATTTCACGTGGTAACCTGGTACAATATCGGTTGGTGCATACGCTTGGCAGAACAAAACACACAGCACAGGACAAACGGGACTGAAAAAAGGCCAATTTTCTTAAATCACATGTACCAAAATGCAAGCTGGGACTTACTAAGGGCTCTTTGCTAACGGGTTATCCATCAACAAGGATCCTTTAGTATTCTAATTCATTTAAGGTCAAAATTTGAATAATGTTTGCAATAATGAGAGTCTTGCGTCTCGTCACAGATTATCCGAGACAATGGGATCGATGGACGATGCTCGACAGTTAATGAACCCCCTGACCTTTAGGGGAAAATGCACACTGCTAAACTCAATTTGTGTGTATTTAATAATTCAACATGGAGGGAGAAAAACAGAGCTGTTTTGGCCACCATCGATGAGAATATCTGCGTCTCTAACAGACAGTTGACATTTTATGGCCTTGGCCAAAGGTGGTCCTTTTAATCATGTAACCATTTGGTTTTTAATAAGTAAGTCTGATGGATCTCTAATGTCCCCTACAGTGTAAACCCTTAACTTAATGACAGAACAGTTAACAATTACACCCAGTGTGTGCTACTGTGCTTTACATACTGTTAGTCTGCAAAGAGATCCAACATATTTCAACTGGAAGGAGGAATTGCCACTGTGCAGACTATAAAAAGTTAACAGTGGAAACATTGACTCAAAAAAGCCGCAACGTCTGTGTTTGGAACAAAGATCGGAGCTTAAAATGTGAATTATTAGGGCCATAGGTCTTTGTTGTTCTCTGAATTCAAACTCACCCCAGGCACAAATGTGAAGATGTTGTACTTCTGGTTTTTGATGGCATTTTTTGGGAACTTCTCTTCACATTTCTCCGGGGAGCCAAGCCACACTGTCCTGGCCTTCAGCTCCTTCTTCCTTCGACAAATATGAACCAGGCAGTCGCAGCAGCTGAGAGGGGAAGACGTCAATAAGATCCAGTGTAAACACATTACACCCACCACATGCTACTAAATGTATTGGGCTGCAACTAACAATCAATCCATTAGCAATATATTGGCTAATTACTTTCTTGATCATTGGATTCATTATTTGGTCTGAAAATTGCCCATCATAATTTCCTGAAACCCAGGTGATGTCCAAAAAGTTGATGTTTTGTTTGACCAACTGTCCAAAACCCAAAGAGATTTAATTAACGATTACATAAGACAAAGAAAAGCAGCAAATCCTAACAGTTAAGAAACTCTAACAGGAAAATACTAGTTTGCTTTGCTTCGTACAGATCAATATCTCTCTTTATTGAACCGTTTCAGCTTTAAATCGTACAGCTGAGTTTGTGTCCTATACTCCAAGAAACTTCCTTTACCAAGTAAGTTATGTGGCAAAACAATGCAAAAATGAAGTAGAGAAGAAGAAGCACACTGCACAACTTAGAGACCTAAAACAATAAAATACATGTTTAGTTGAAATTATGATTTAAAAAAAGAAAGATACAGCTAAAACCAATGTATATCAATTGAGTTTTTTTGTTTGTTTTCTTAAAGTAGATCAATTTTATGACCAAACGTTAATACGTTTTGTTATTTTTTATTTCTTATACAGACTCTTCCCCACAATCCAAGAGTCTTCTAACAGAATGACAGCTTAGAATTTACTTCTGGCTTCTGGATTGTTAAAAGAAAGATGTTTAAAAATGGGGAGAAAACCCCAAAACCAGAAAAGAGAATTTATTATCTACCACATTAGCGTGAGTCAATTGAAGTTAAAGTTTTTTTTCATAATCACAACCTAGACTTTTTCATTAGTGTTTTTTGGGTGTTAGTGTTAATTAGATCTTCAAGGCTTCTTTTGACACAATTTTATAAAGAAGTCCTTTGCGTACAGGCAATGTAATTAGCTGAAAAGGTTAGTATCTCTCCAGGAGGGAATTCGCCCCTTAAGTCTGTGGGAGTCAGGCACATTTTTGAGCTGAATATCAGGTAAACCTCAAGAACCAGACATTCTATATGGGTGCCGACATACAGTACTGCATGGCAGAATATGATACATATTTGTCCTTGTAAGATTTACTTCATGTTAAATCTTTCCAACATGCAAAGACAAGCCCTTTCCTACATTATGTACCTATTTTATTATTGTAATAATAGCAAAGTTCTAGGAAGAGATTAGAGAGAAGGGATGAATTGTAGATTGACATTTACTTTTTTTGTAAATATTTGAATTTCTATCAACCTGCTAATGACTACATTGGGGCTTATCTAGCATATCTGATATTAAATGCAAACAGGGTGTAGTGTGGGGGTAAATTACAATGAGAGCAGCTAGATGTGAGCGTGACCTAA
This sequence comes from Etheostoma cragini, assembly GCF_013103735.1. NCBI lineage: Eukaryota > Metazoa > Chordata > Actinopteri > Perciformes > Percidae > Etheostoma > Etheostoma cragini. The sequence goes on along the minus strand of NC_048420.1, from coordinate 19,844,508 downwards.
ACTGGCACCTGGGGGGGGAAAGTGGGGAGTGTGTCAGTGTATACCGTCATGCTGATCGACTTGGCTTTTCCACTTTTTAAGCAAGTTGGCAAAACATAAAACTAAATAAATCAACTTTGGTAAAAAGTCTTGTTTGTATTGGCCTTGATGGTCTCTGTCTCTGTGCACTCCGAGTCCAGTTTCATAAGAGCGATTATTTGAGCAAATGAATGCTATTTAAATAATATGCCATTTGAACAGTCAGGGCTTATTCAGTGTGAAGTATTTGTGTTTTATAATCCCACACTAAGCACACATAAAATTACTGGAAAGCATCAAACTGGTCAGCTGTGAAAAATCCGATTTGTTCATTAGTGGGGGAATAGGGAGGGGGGGGGGGGGGTGGATCAATATGCAGCTTCAACTGGAGATGCACCACTAACAACCAAACGGCACAGGAAACTATGAAACTCCTACGTCAGTAAAGGTTCCTTTTTGGGCACTGAAGTCCTGCACAAAAAAATGTTACACATTATTTTTCTGGCATAAACAAACACTCCTCTCTAATGGAGCATCTTTAGAGGGCAAAACCTGTCAAATTAATCATTAGCTGGATAAACCGCACCGTTCTGTTTGACCTGAAAATCTTTTTGGACTGATGGTGCGCATCGAGGAACTCGACCAAAAACATGCCCTTATCCTCTCTTTGCACTTCATGCACAACTACCGGTGCGTTTGAAATCCAAACTGATCGTCATGAGCATACTTACCGACACTATACACTACACATACATTTACAGAATGACAAAACTACTTTCAGAGTGGGTCAACGGCCCAAATGGAAGTACAAGAACTCTTTTCTACAGACAGAACATAACATGACTTTGCAGTGCAGCAGAGGAATTTATTTAGATTTGAAAACAGTAAACATCTCCGTGTTGTTCTCGGAAAAAATACCTGACCTCACACCCATTCTTGCACAATGATTATCAATTTCCCAATTTGGCCTTTATGTTTAGAGATCTGCTGTATAAAAGCTGTAAAATATAAATCATATCCAAAAAGTGTAATAATAGTAAGAATATTATATCAACATTTATTATCTAAACACTCCAGGACAATAGTATGGGGTAGCAGCTACAAACATGTAGCAAAAAGCAGAACCTTTCTAAGGAATATGATATAGTTTTATTTGGAAATTGTTTCAGCAATTTTTCTCCCAAGCAGAAGTAGGACTGAACTGAACTTAGAGAAAACAGTCCAGCTACATGAGACTGAGTGTAATCAGGGCTTTATTTCTTTGAGTCATTATGCACAGATGACCAACATAACTCATCATGTCGTAATAAAAGCATATAAACAACAAAAGTGCAATGGTGTAGAAATACCTGCCACAGAGGACTTTCCACCCTCCTAGGAGGAACCAGCCGAGGCCTCTCTGTCTCTGATTGACTCGGGCCCGGGGCAGCGTCTGGTAATCACTCTCATCATTCTCAAAGCCTTCTTCCGACATCATCAGAGGCATCTCATCCAGGTTAGAGGGTTCATCTTCTAGAGAGTATCTGTGAGGACAGAGCACAGTCAAATATAAAGAAACCGAACATGGAATTGCGACAGATTGTATCAGAAGGACGCTCCATTATTTTGAAAGAGGAATGATACAATTTTGTGTTAAGGTGCAATTACAGATTACAGCCTTGTACGTTTATGGTGTGAATATTCACTTGAGGTGAAAGGAGATAAGATCAAATCCAAAAAATACACATTTATTCAGTCATGATGATTTTCCATTTAAAATGTAACAAACAGTTACATTGAGAAATATAAACAGCACTCTACTCCTCTTTTAAGCCACATGGATTCGGAATTACACATGCTCTACAGAGAGGTTGTGTGGCCGTTAAGGGACATTGAGCAGTCGGTTGACTGTCAACATTACATAGTTACTTCATATTGCACCAGATGTGCAAAAAGATTAGAGCTTGTTCGGCGCAGTTGGTCCAGTTCCTCCATCACTGTAGAGTACATCTACTATTCACATTATAAAGACACACTGGAAACACTCTTGCAAAGCTCACAATGCCTTATTAATGATGCCCCTCTGAAGAATCATCACAACTGCTTGATGTGCACAAACTGCACATCAAGCAGTGTGTGGCCTAACAGGAAAAACATACATGGGCTCACAATACTGACAACACACATACATTACACTACAAAACTACAAAAGCAACTAAAGATGCAAATTCTATACAGTACAATGTGGTCAATAGACGTCAAACCATCAAACCTAGAATAAAAATCTAAGATGCCTAAAACTGAAACTATGATGAAGGAAAACTTTTTGTTGTACAGTATTATTTAAGTAAATAATAAGTAAAAGTATATCTATTCAAACACAGCTAAATGTGACAGATAGCTTGCTGTGCAGACAGTGAGTGTTGGATTCCAAAGGGGATATCAGGTTTACAATAAGATGAACTACTCTCTTGGTTACTGTAGTCGAGGCCCTTTCCCATTCTCCTGGCATGTAGCTGAGCCTACAGTAGACTATTCTTTACCGCCATAAAAACACAAAAAACATATTCACACTACGAAAATATTTTTGCATGTACACTTCCACTCCACACATGCCAAGCAGGTCTCCATAATGACATTATTACTTTTACTTTTTTATTACTTTTTTACTACTGTATTTTCTGAAGAAATTAAATAGGTTGCTCTCTTCTGAATGTATGCAGACCACCTTTACATTGATTTCTGATTGTTTAGTTGAAAACAAGTGAGAATCAACCTTGTTTACTATTAATTGTCAACTAATTATGGTGCAAACCCAAATCTGGTGTTGTTAATAGGATGTGAAGGAAGCGTCCTACATCACTACTGGCAAAGTTGCTCACGCTGATCCAGCACAATGAGACATATCAGACACCAAAAACTTTCACATTCTTACCTGATATATTTCAATAGACAAAAAAATGCTACCAAGTGGGTGAAGTCTAATGTCCGTCTACAATACCTGGTTGCTTTTATTACCAGCAACCACTTGAACGAATGAAAAAAAAATGACTTCAACATACAGAAATAAAATCATAGGTTACCGGGGAACTGTTTTTTTCTCATACATACAGAAGATATAGTAGAGGCAGATCTATTTGGGTAGTCTGCCCAAAACAAAATTTAAATTTGGAAAACTCTGGAACATAAACAGGCTGAATGGTCACTCCATGTACATGAATATGTGTCTTGTCCATACAAAAACACATAAACAAGCATAAAACTAACACCTGCGGGATTATGAGCTTAAGATCACCCATCCACACTAGTTCTCGGTGATAAGGCCCTCCAGAGGCAAAACATGCAGAAGCTGGTGAAGCCCTATATTTGTTTCAGTTGAGAAGTTTCTGCAACGTTAATTTAAGAACCAGAGATATAATGATACCCTAGTAATTAAGAGGACTTTCAGACCTAAAACAACTTGTTATCTCTCCTTGCACCATGTAATCCACTGTGGACAGTGAAAAACCCCCAAAGTAAGGCTCTGCACCAATATTACTCAGACAAGAACTGGATGGTTTGTAGATTCCCAGTTCTTACTTTTCTTTACTATATTCAAATATCTCACTACATCATGTGATTTAGCCTGAAAATTCACTCCAGTCTAACCAAACACTAATGAATTTTACACATGGCATAAATTGCTTTAATCTGTAGTGCTACATAAAACACAGATCCCTGGTGTACAACTATAATAATATGTTTGCTCATGGAGTGGCAATTTCAATTCATACAAAGTTGGTTCCTCCCCACATCTCCTACTTTTAAACCAATTCAAACCATGATCATGGATCACGCAGTGACATAAAAGGACAATCAGTCTGATTATTTCACTGTACTTATTTTGGACTGATGACAGATTAGATATTCAAACACAACACACATACACTTTCTCATTCACTTAAATGGAAAAGTGTGTCCAAACTTTTGACTGGTACTGCAAATTCATACAATACCACACATTTTATTAAAACACAATGCTAAGCAACTAACTGTAACAACTTTCACTAAACCAAATAAACTCAGTGAACACCTGGGTATAGGGTGGTAGTGAAGGTCTTGTGGTCTTTGCTGGTCCAGTTTTACATAGAAACCTAACAGAGCAGCAAAGTTCAAACCATGAGAAAGCCCAGCAATATTTGAATATTATGTGTAATATATTTATATAATATTAGAAACTGCTCTTAAACTGAATCTTAATCCGCTCAGTATTCACAATGAAAATAATGGCCCTCACCTAGCAAAACTGACCCAATGTTTATTTCTGCCGGTGAAGAACTCACTAAGCACATGACTTCAAGAGACGATTAATGTTGTCACCACATAAATCAACAGCATTCCACGGCAATCAGAAAGAAGAGGGAAAGATAGGCATCAAGATAGGTCAAAGGTTAACTGAAAGGTTTGCAAAGAAAAAAAAAAGATCTAATAAATATGAGTCTCCACAATAAGTAGAATATTTGATTTTTTTTAAAGACAGGGCCTGTAGACTTAAGGGATTACACATAATACATAAAAGGCCGTGTTAAGTAGTGCATGGTCTACATCGACAACCTTCCACTTCTGGAATTGTTCAGGTGCCAGCGGGTTAGTTGGTATATTAAATTATGGTCAACTTTTGAGGACTGTGGTTAACTGCACCTCAGATCTCTGCAGGTCAAATCCATACAGCTAGCTAGACTATCTGTCCAATCAGAGTTTTCTGTTGCACGACTAAAACAACCTTTGAATGTACACAAGTTCCAAAACAAGTTCCTTACAGAGGCTTTTTTGCAGAGGCACCGTAGCTCCGCCCTGCGCTTAGCGCTGCCCAAGACGATTGTGATTGGTTTAAGAAATAAATAAATAAATAAATAAACCAGAGCATGCAAGTCTCCTATCCCAGATTGCTGTGTGGACTAGTCAGACCCTCCTAGGCACCGCGTCTGGCACTGTAAGACTAGGGAGTGCAAAACATGGTTGGATTTAGTTCAAAACCTGCAAATCAACTCGTGAGGCTCTGACCTCAGCAACCACCAACCTTCTTAGTGTTTTGTGGTTTTTTTCTTTTCACACCTTAGGGACTTGAGGAATGTTAATAGACATATTGTGTCTTGCTATTCAACTCCCACATCTAATTACATAATAATTCAACTCTATATCTAGTGGAAACTGCCGCAGCGAAAGCATTGTTGCAAACAATTGCTTCCCGCGTCAGTGGAAAAGCTTTATTAGTGGGACTTAACCAGCTTCAGCACCAGTGCACGGTAGCTGACCCAGCAGTTAAAGTTCTTCACATGGCCAACTAAACTGTCACATGAATCTTATTACTGAGAGCAAGAGAAAGGAATTCAGAAAGCCAGACGTGTCATGTGCGTCTACAATCTAAGTTTAAATGTGAGGTAGATAAACATCATCACAACTCAAGAAGAACTGCTTGTGTCCAAGCCAATAAATAACAATTAAACATATTCACTTATACTTAGTAAACACTTGGTAACAACCTTGGTCTACAAGGTACCTTGCCATGGGACTAGTTCACTTACTGTCCATTCCTGACCCTGATGGCTTTATTAGCTCTTCCTCGTCCGGTCTGAAAAATGAATGATGATTACAGTATGCAACAACACTTTAATAACATGTGGCTAACTTCGTCAACACAGATGCTATCACATGACTTTAAATGCAAGGAGAGGGCTGAGCAGTGCATTGGTCAACATATATCTTTCTTTCACTCTCTAAAACGCACACTAAGAGGTTATGGAGTTTGTGGTATTGGACTAGTTTGTTTCTTTTACTTTATGGATGGTGGTGTGAGCAAACCAAGCAGCTGTCAAAGAAACAAAATGCGAAAGAGCTGTCAGCAACAGAGCTAGCAACACAGGCTAACAGCCACGAACCGAACACAAACACGCACCTAGCAGCAAGCGAGGCAGCTTAAACACTATAGACAAACGGCTGCGTGTTTAAAAAGGAACCGAAGAAATAGCCTCTCTCACCACTTCATACCTTGAAAGTCTGGAGGAATTGTAATACGGGATTCTCTTCGAGTTCTTCCGTATTGGATTTAATGGGATGCTGTCAGCCATCTTGGCTGGGCAGTACCTACGGTCAGTAAATACTGACGTCACGTTTAAAAAACCGTTTAGGATTTATGCTGCATTCACTTACTGTGCAGAAACGTCGTAACTATGACACTAACGATAAAACGAAATGATGATACAGTGGTGCGTAGGGTCAACTGGCAAGGGGCGTATTTCCCATTGTTCTCAATTATTCTCTCACTGTAGCCCAACGGATTTCTGAAACTATGCCAAAAAACAAAGATGTGTTCTTATCCGAAGATTATATTGTTAATATTCCAGGTAAGAAATGTTTAAATCAGTGTGTAAACCAAACACACCGATGAAGCCATATCAAAGGAAATCTCAACAATCTGCACTTCTGATGTGCTCCCGTTTAACGTTGAAGTAGACTTTGTAGTGTATTTATCCTCTCACAGTGTAGGATCAGGATGTTGAACTGTTTATAGGATAAAGTTTAGAAAAAGACTATTTATGGGGGGGTGGGCATACTAATTTTGAAAACCTTATTATTTGTAGCCTACTAATAACTAGTGGTTTGAGATAAGTTGCAGCTTGAGTAGGGAAGTTTTGCTGCAAGCCTACAAAAACAGCATAAAAGATAAACATGATGCATTTAGATTGAGTGCACCTATATAGGCCTACATGCTTGACCCCTCCTATTTAAGTTTTCCAGAAGTTGTTTCCAGATTTTTGTTTTTACTTATATGCTTACATAAAGTATAAAGTCAGTTGAGAGGCTAGAAGAAAAGAAAGAACTCAGTATATGTTGATAGAATGTCATTTCTAGTGTGTGTGTGTGTGTGTGTGTGTGTATGTGTGTGTGAAATAACATCAAGACAGGTCCACTCTTTTCATTGTTTAAACAGATTGAGGTAGTGAATGAACATACAGAATGTTTGTTCTAGTGTTTATTCGGGTCTAACTGCTGTTTAAGAACGACAATTTCTCACCATAACATTGACAACTGGTAACTGTGGGTATTTATGAGCATATTTTGTGCTTTGCACCAGCTAGCAGCATTGGGCAGCTGTCCGGAAGAGATAACAGACTCTTTGCATTATTGATTTGAACATATGTTCCCTTCTTCAGAGCTACCATATGTCTAAGCACCGTAGGAATTCTCAGGTACAAGTTAAACAACATATTTAATGTATAGAGAAAAACAACATTCACAAATGACAGCAAAGTAAAATAGCAAAATGTGAATACCCTACTATTCTCTGTCAATTGATAAAAAGTTCTTTTTTAAGTATATATATATATATATATATATATATATATATATATATATATATATATATATACATACACAGTAATACATAAGAACAAAAAAGACATTTTACAAATATTTTAATGTCCATAATGGATTGCATAAGTATTGAGTCTCCATTCATCTTGTTTTTAATTGATTCCAATTTCTTTGCTGTCATCAATCAGCATAGAAAAATGCCTATTATTTCTCAGGTCCATGCCTGTCTTGGTTAGACTGGTTATCGGACTTCCTGCGGAGCTCACTCTGTCGATGCCTGCAGTCAGAGGGTGCAGCTGAGAGATGCCTCTGTTCTGAATCACTGAGATCTCGTTGTTCTTCGTTGCCAGGCTGTTGGCGATAGCTGTCGCATAACGGTTCCAAAATCCAGGGTCTACATTCATCGCTCGAGCTGCCAGGTCCTTCTGAAACATCTCTCCAAACTTCGCGGCCTCTCCACTCAGCAGGGCCATGGGGTTGTCTACCGACAGCCGCCGACCTCTCCTGGCTGGTGCATTGTTCCACATGTGAGTTCCCATATGAACCTAAAAATGACAGATAAAATATGAAATTTGGTGAATGCTTTTATTTCAAAAACCAAATATGTCAAGCATGCATTGACTCAGTAAATATCAAGTCCCATAATCTAAAAGAGTTGGGGCTTTATACTCCCCTCTCTCTCTCTATCTATCTATCACTATCACTATCTATTCACAGTTTATATTTGTTTGCTAATTAAAAACAGGATGTACATACTTTATGTTGATTTGGAAAGACATTTCATGAGCATCTGAGTTTACAAGATCTCTAGTATAGGTTTTTAAAGATCGATTATTTTATTAATCGCTTAGAAGATCAACAGAAAATGAATCGTTTAAGGGATTTTCCAAACAAAACTACCAACTATTTGCTGGTTCCAGTTTCTCAAATGTGAAGATTTTCTAACTTTTTTTTGGCCTACATGACATATCTTAAGGTTATGAACTGAGGATTCAACAAAAAAAAAGTTATTTTAGAATCACTTTGGTCTTTGGGTAATTGTGATGCACATTTGTTATTTTCTGATATTTCATAAACGAAACAATTCATTGATTAATGGATTAATGAATAAGACAACTATTCAATGAGTAAAATATTTGTAAATTACTTTACTTTACTACTTTACTGTTAATTTTAGCTGTTCCTCTAATATTTCACAAAAAGAAGTAATGTACCACTAAATATATCAACAGAGCTATGTATCAGCTTGACTCCAGATGGAGAAAAACATCCTTTATCTACCTTCAGATTGCCTTTCGTAGTGAAAGCTCTGCCGCAGATGGAGCAGACAAACGGTTTCTCTCCGGTGTGTGTGCGCTCATGGATCTGTAGGGCACTGGCTGACGAGAAGTTCTTCCCGCAGACGTTGCAGTTGTGTTGCTTCGGTGTTCGGCGATGAGGAGCAGGGCCGAGCAGGGAGGTCATTCCTGGGCTGCCAACTGATGCATAAGTCGGGGGGATGTGGACGCTAAATGGTGGGTGCTGCACTTCAGACAGGTTGTTGTTTGGTTGACTGTGACCATTCATCTCGGTTTTTATCAGGCCTGATAATGTGCTGGTATCCAGGCTGGGGATGCTTTGACCTGCAGCTGAAATACAAGTGCAGAGGTCAAGTTTTCCTCCCTTAAAATTAAACAGTAAGACATCCTTAAAAGTAAAATATTTGAACCACAATTTAACTTTAGTAGGCTACAATTGTAATGTTAACATAAATGTACCTCTTTCTCTGCTCAGTTGGAATGACATACTATAAGGAGTCTCCTCTTTCACACATAGCTTGCTGGCCTGTATTCCTCTCAGCTCTTGGGCCACTGTAGCTGCTAACGCAGAGGTAGGAGACTCAGATTGCTCTCTCTTCACTGAGGCTGCCAAAGGCTCTTGGGATTCTGGCCTGTTGTTGTTCACTGCAGGTGATTTGATCGCCATGCCTTCTGAGTTGCTTTGAATTGGAGACACTGATACGCTTGGTGAACAGGAGGATTCCGACACACTTGGGCTGTTTAGGCTGCAATTCTCCAGCCTTTTCCCCGATAAAGAGCATTTAACATTGAGTTGGCTGCTGTCATTAAAACCATTTGTTAAAGATTGTATACCAAAGGAGGGGTTTAGGCTTAAAGTAGAGTCAATCATCCTCATTTGGTTCTCCAGTGCAGCTATACTTGAAACAATGGTGGAGGACTTAGGCGGAGAATAATCAGAGATCAAGGGTTTGGATGGATTAACAACTTCCTCAATGTTTTCTACCTCATATTCTTCTTCCTCATTATCATCCTCCATTGAAATATCATCAATGAGGTCATTGTCATTGCTGCTGAGGCTGTCAAGGTTCCTGTCGTTGAATGAGATATCGCTGTCCATCTCCTGCAGCCCGTCCACCAGGGTGGAGTCTTGAATCTGCCCGACCATGTGCATACGGATATGCTGCTGAAGGACAACCGCGTTGGTGAACTTCTTCTGGCAAATAGGACATGAGTGTAGCACCTGAACAGGAGGATTTTCTCTGTGAACACCAATGTGTGTCTTTAGGTTGCCTTTGGTGGTGAAAGCCCTGCCACACACTTTACATTTAAAGGGCCTCTCCCCGGTGTGAATGCGGTAGTGCATCTTAAGCGCACTTTGACAGCTGAGGACGCGGTGACAGAGGACACACTGGTTGGGGTCTGTAATCTTTTTGTCAATGTTCTCCACCAGCTGCTGAAGCTTTGAGGTTTCAGATGTTTGCATAGAGTCCAGGAAGCCAGCGGTTGGGAATTTAGTTTCTTCTGAGTTGAATGAGAGAGGTGGAGAGCTGGAGACAGGGGAGGCTGAGGTGAAGGGTTGAGGTGTGGTTGCCGCAGAAGGGACCGGGGTGCTGGTTGCTTCTACTACTGGGTTGGCTCTCAATCTCTGGGAGCAGTTTTGGGGTAGGGGGACCCCCTCTGTTTCCAGTTCATTGGCCGCTTCTGTCTCACGGTTAGACTGTGGAGACTCTGAAACAGAAGCAAAATGAGCCTCACCGCCTCTGTGGTTAGGTGACAAAGATACACATTCACCAGGAGCTGGCAGGAAGGGAGATTTAGCAGATGGTGTTACACTTAGAGGGTCATTTGAGCCTCCGATACTGGTAATAGTGGGGGAAAGCGGAAGACCCATAGTGGCTGGCAGAGTTGCTACAACAGGTTTGCTATCCAGCCATGAGGAGACAGGTTTCTCTGGGGGAATGGACATTCCATAGGGAATCCCAGAAGTTGTTGGCACATTATCAAGATATTCTGGCACTGGGTATGGGTTCATCTGAACATGAGGATACTTGTCTTTATGCCTCTGAAAGTGGACCTTTAAGTTTCCTTTCGTGGAAAAGCGATTGCCGCAGATGTTGCATTTGAAGGGTCGCTCTCCTGTATGGGAGCGCAGGTGGATCTGCAGAGCGCTGTCGCTGCCAAACACTTTGGCACAGAACCTGCATTTATGCTTGAAGAAGGGTCCTTCTGGGCTGTGCTTTGTTTCAAATAAGGGCATGTTAGGCAGTTTCCCTTTCCTGTGCTTCATCAGGGCTGCGAGAGGGTCAAGTGCATTAGCTGTAGCGGCGATGCTAGCCAAGGGATTGGGGAAAATGACACTGCTGGGGGGGCTCTGAGGTAGAAATGACAGGCTGGAGGATGGGCTGAGGAGGCTGCTCTGCCCCAGGGGGAGCGGGCTGGAGGAGCTTAGAGTCTGAACGCAGCTGAGGCTGCTGGTGAGCGAGCCTGTGTAAGGAGGCAGTAACGTGGAGATGCTGCTGCTGCAGCTGGAGAGAGATGGTGTTGAATTTTCCGAGGATGCTGAGGTACATGTTATGTCTCTAAAGGTGGACTGCCCGTATGCAGTTTGTGAGGAAAGACTTTGTGACTTGTCAAGCACAGAAGACAAAGAAACAGCAGCCTGTCCGTTGACGGTTGAGGGTATCGTTCCTGACAGTGGCAGGATGGGAGGAGTTATGATGCCTTGAGAAGGGAAAGGGTTAGGTGCCAGAGACAGAGATCTGGAGACTGGGTTTAGCGCTGCCTGTGTTGGTTGTCTGTTCATGATGGCTACCTGGCTGCAGATCTGCTCAATTAGCTGCAGCTGGTGGACCTGTTGTTGCTGCAGAGCCAGTAGGTGCTCCAGGATCACCGGGATGGCTGCTGAAGCTGCCTTCCCTCCAGTACCACTGTTGATCCCCTGGGAGAACTGAGCAACAGCCACCCTGGTGCTGTGAAGGATCTCAAGTGTCACGTTTGTACTCGGCATGCCGAAGCTGCCAGTAGCTGACTTCTGGGGGGAGGTGGACTCAGTTGAAACTGGAGGCTGAGGGCTGGAGGTTTTGGTGTATTTGTCCTGTGGCCGATGCTCAAGCTCCATGGCTTCATCACGCTCCATGCTTAACTCTAAATTGTCCAGACTGTCCTTGTCATCCACCAGCGTCTCCCCCAGCTCAAAGCCAGCGCCTGTGGACTCGGCTGCAGACGAGTCACTGGGCGCCATGCTAGGAACGGGAGAGGGTCCCATAGGAGATTCCTCAGGAACTGGCCTCCCGTTGTTGTCCTTTACTATCAGCACCAAGGGATCCTCAGTGCAGACTTTCTGATGTTCACTCAGTTGAGTCCAGGAGAAGAACTCCGCACAGCATTTTTCACAGATGTGTGTTTCCTCACTGCTGTGGCAGCCTCCACTGGTCTCCTCTCCCTCTATGCCCTCCACGGTGCCTGAAAGCATGAAAAAAAGACAGATTAAGAATGCATAATTGATCATTTATCGTCCTGATATTTCACCAGAGGGACACATTTTCCTTTATCACATTGCAATTAATCCCCACACACAGAGCAGCGAGTCCATCTTTCTAATCTCATGTTGTGTGGACAAGCATTGTTCAAACCCGCTGAACTTGAAATTCCACAAGACATCTCAAAGTGTCCAAAGATAACAGACATGTCAAGCTGAATTGCAAGGATTTTTTGATTATTTTAGTTTTTTATAAAATGAAGCAAAACACATTCTAGAAACAGATTATTTGATGTAAAAAAAACGTTTTTGTACACTGCAGATAATATATGCATTTTTTTTAAATAATGAAGCTACTAAAGATTAAACTGAACTTGAATCCAAGTTTTAACTGCAAATGATAGCCACCTATTTTCCTCTGTTTGAAAAAGAATTATAGGGAAGCCAACATTCAAACTATTTACATGTTTACACCAGTTGTATACTTCTCTTTTCTTAAATTCAACAGGCTGAGAATAAAAGGTCTTAAACTCACACCCTTAATTTTTAGATGTTAATCATCTTCCGAAAAATCAATAAAGTTCAATAAAGTTGACCTCTCGGTGTGCATTCAAACAGATAATGAAATTCCATACAACCTATTGATTTTTTTTTTCATTTGTACATTTCAGTGGCGTGTCTCATCTTGATGCACAAACATTGCACATTTTGTGCAAAAACTTTGTAGTTGATTAGAAAACCTGACAATCTCTAATTTAACTGTGAAACACTTCCCTGTGATGAGGTGTGTTTTTAAGCAGAAAATCACTTCATATGTTATATATTATATTTATTCCGAGCATTAGCAAATGTAATCATTACATCTGGTTATATCTGTAAAAATTAAAATCTGTATAAAAGACATTACACATCTAACACATTTCAATAAAATTCATTTACCTTCTGTTTGACAGGGATTTTTAAGATTTTACACTTCACTATTGCATCTGTTCAGGCTTTGCTCCATTAAGAAACAGACAGCAATACCAGATGGAACATTTGAGGAAATAGTCAATTATAGTTACATACACTCAGGCACACAAATTTAAAAACACAAATTTTAAAAAGTACCAAAAATAGAAATATGGATATTATTAGGGTTTAGATTTTTTTTTTTTTTTTGCAAACACGTTTTATTTTAAATGCAACTTCATTTAAAATTGTTTCCTTATTTTATGAAAACTATTTTTTCTGCCACATAATCATAAAATCGGTGTATGTGTGGAGGTGTGTTTGTGTGTGTGTGTGTGTGTGTGTGTGTGTGTGTGTGTGTGTGTGTGTGTGTGTGTGTGTGTGTTTGTGTGTGTGTGTCCAACATATGTGCTGCACCTTTGTTCTTAAGCACAGTAAATGTGGACAATTTAAACGTGCTTGTGCTAATTTAACATGAATGTGTGCAATTGTTCTGCTGTGTGCGTAGTGTGTTTGAGTGTGTGTGTGTGTGTGTGTGTGTGTGTGTGTGTTTCCACCTGTAGTCAATACACTTCAGTTATCACTGTTTTACCACCTGAAAGAGTGAGTCCCAGAGTGATCAAGCTAAACACAGATTGGGACGTCTGGTGATCTTACAATTATACAAGTACACTCAACCAATCCTAATGCAAACACACAGTGCAATATCTGTATTAATGCATAATAAGTTTGTTAATATGTTACAGACATCAGCTGCCAACTGTCTCACATCTAAGATCATCATAAATGATTTTAAATTTGTTCTTGTTTCAGTGTAGAAACAGACAATCACAGCTGAGTGGTTAAAATCTATTTGAAAGTCAAACTCGTCAGAGGTAAATAATCAGAGTCGCTGGCTCACCATGTGGGTGGTCTGAAGATCACCAAGGCGATTCAGCAAACACAGGAGCAAAAACACAGTTTTAGCTCAGGATTTTGTCTGTCCTTTGTAAGATTTACTTCCAGAAAAAACAAAGAAAAGATCACTTTTGATTTAAAGCTTAGAAAGTATTTCCAAATATAATAACACTGATAGAAATGTCTTTTTAAAATGTCACCCTCGGTCAATGTTAGGAGCAGAGAACAGATTTATGTCTTGTTTCTTGCTGTGTGGTTTGGCGATGAGAATACAGGAAAAAAAAAATCATGAAGCTGCTGCTGAAAAGCAAACTCTCAGCCCGGCGTTGATGCCTCTCTGTGTGACCTCTGGGCTGAAGAGGTCAATGGTTCAGAGTTACTAATTGTATTATGATCCAGACATGGAGCACTTGCCCCTCGCAGGGTGAGGCTGACAAAGGTTAAGTCAGCAGGCTCAATCAAAGCCCATCTCCGAGTGGCTGAGCCCCCCGCATGGCTGCAGGGCTGTGGGAGGGCCCGAGTGAGGAGGGCCTCCTCCGCACTCGAAACCTTCCACAGCCACAAATAATGATAAATAAATCACTGACAAACATGGTACAAGAACTGTGATGATGATTTCAAATAATGTCTGGAATTGGTTGGTCTTTCGCAAGTCTTTTGCCTTTCAGAATTGTGTTATAAAAGATAAACAAGGTTGATATTGATATAAATAAATACACATGAGTTATATTACATTAAATTAATTTAGATTTCTGAACTGTCAGTTAAAGCCAGGTAGGGTGTAAAACCCTTTTTTCAGAAAGTTTGCTCCAGACAGAGAATGTAGAACAAATTCCATTCACAATTCAATCAATTGTTGGAAAACACAAACATAAAACACGTATCCAATAGTTTAAAGATTAATTTATGGTTAAAATACTCTTGCTTATGTGAGTAAGTGTTCAGCTGTTGGCGTTGATTAAAATGTCCAATTAACATCCAGGCTTTCCTGCGTGTACATGAGGACAGAATGTAAGTGTTTAGTTAAATATTAAAATATTTGAAATTATGTTATAGGCTTGTAGTGTGCCATAACATAGGCTGACAATATGATTAAGAACTGAGATCTAGTTACAAATTATTTGTTCGAGGCGGTTCATTTTGTAATAATTGAAAACGTTACTATTAGGATTACTGTATGCTGATATCCATTTAATTTATTTAGTTTTTATAGTATTTATAAAACATATTTATACTGAAAATATAGGTTATTAATTATTATTAATTAATTAAGCACAACAGTAACATATCTTTTCCTGGTTTATAATGTAAATGTTTCTGATTTAAATGTCAAAGTTGTAATAGCTGACAGGAAGGCCTCAAGCCAAAACCCAGAATAACTCCAAACATAATATTCAGAAATAACTCTTCCAACATATCTCTTATCTCTATCTATTTCCATGAGTTTATTCTGTATCACAACAGATCTTGTTTCTACAGTACCTTAACCCTAAAACAGTGAACAGTGAACATGAAGGAAAAATAAAATAAAATGTGAAAATAGTTTTACTCATGAGATCGTTCATCTTTTTTAATAAAAACAATAAATATGAACTTTTTCATAAACTTTTTGAGACTTTTTAAATACTAACAAGGTTTCATTTGGCAGATTTCAAAACTGGAAGTGTGAAACTAAATAATGTTATAACGTAAAATACATAAAGGCCTATATATATTTATATATTAAGACCCAGGCAGAAGCAGGAAGTAACCCAACTTAGATCAGTTTCATTTGCTAAATTTGTTCACCTTTTTAGAAATATGCAGAGCTACAATAATTGTCAATTTAGCCATGTTCCGCTACTTAAACATGTTCTTTGCTGCAAAAAAAAAACAACCTTAGATGAAAGTGTTCCTCAGCGATAGTGGTTCCTGTTTACAGCAGCAGCTGAAGTCCCCCCAGTAACAGTGGTTTAAAGCCTCCTGGACACTTACCGTTTCTGCGGAGGAGTCCGCTCTCTGTCGCGTCTTCCTCTGACCTGAGGTGCTGCGGTTTGGCTTGTTTGCGGCGGGACATGTTGATCTTTCTCTGCGACTCGCTGCTGCCTTTCGCCGACTCATCTACAAGCAGCGAATTGGACCCTTCAGAGGGAGAGGGGTCGCTGAAATAAGCGAACGGTGGCTGGTGTTGATGCCCGTGTGCAGATTGCGCATGTCAGTGTAATTGTGATGGAGGAAGGATAATGCCGTTACGACTCTTTGCTGCCCTTCGGTTAGTGATTGGCTGCTGTCCAGCCAACTCGGGCTAGATATGGAAATGAGGGATGGGTTTTAATAATAATTAGTTCACTTCCTGTCCGGTGTGCGGCTGCTTTTACGCACAACTCCAAGCAGCTCCGACGTGTTTTAGTCCGACAAAAACTCCTATGAGGGACTCATGCGTTGTGGAGCAGTCTTGGGTTTAACTTTGTGGCCAAATGCTCCATCTCGGTGTCCGCTTTTTTCACTTTTTTTTTCTTGCGTTCTTGGATGAGTGTTTGTCAAAAAGAGACGCTCCAGTTTGAGTTGCCTTCCCGGATGGATTGATATGTCCCGGTTGAATCTGTCGCCTTACACACTTAAGACAGCAGAGCAACACTAGCAGGAGCAGTTATCCTTCCACAGGAGGACAGGCGGTATACTGAGTCTCCAAAAACTGCGTAAAATCCAGATTTGACGCGTTAAAAGAAGTCATT
This sequence comes from Etheostoma cragini, assembly GCF_013103735.1. Taxonomy (NCBI): domain Eukaryota; kingdom Metazoa; phylum Chordata; class Actinopteri; order Perciformes; family Percidae; genus Etheostoma; species Etheostoma cragini. The sequence goes on along the minus strand of NC_048420.1, from coordinate 19,827,838 downwards.
ATTGCGTAGCAGTCGAAAACCTCGCAGGCGGATTAAAAACGTGGGTAAAAATCACGCCCAGGTAGCAGTTATAGGTCCAATCACAAACTGGTGGCTCTCGGAAGTGAGACTCCCGTGTTTATCCGAGGCACCGGCGCTCTCCTTGTTGCCTCCGCCTCCGGTCCATCATTAGATGCCCTTCAGCCGGCTGCGATAGGCTGCTGCCAGGATACCACAGGAGGTGTTGGAGCCTTGATTATTTGTTATGACCTCCCACAATTTGGCGCCATAATAGACTAAAAAAAGTCTTTAAGTTGGAAAAGAAGCTACTCTTCCTTTGAGTGATGATCAGGGATGTGTGGAGAGTAACCCAACAAGCTCAGTTTGTAATATGGAGTCGAGTTTAATGAGGGTGTTGAAGGGGAAAAAATGAGGCCTACTAGACCTTCATTTTTGTAGTTCTTGAAATGGTCTTGGTGATTGGTTGACATTTAATCACAAACTACAGATCATAAGCTTAAATTGAAGCCAAATATCAGAGTTTTCAGTGTTAATATAGAATGTGTTATTGTTTGATTCTCCTCTTCCACAGACTGTAGCAATTTCAAAGTAGAGAGAGGAAAGAAGCATACTTCACCAAGGCTGTAATCCCTTTTCACCAGGCATTGTCCCAAAACTTGTAATTATGTGGTATTAAAAGATGCAGCTGGGGGAGGACAGAATCAGCTGTTGATAATTGCAAGCACTACACAACTGCCTGGTATTGATCGGCATGTCTCTCATTCCCCTGCTATGGAGAGATAAGGAGGCCCCACTCCGGCTGGAATATAATTTCTTCTGACCTATCAGGTTTCTACAGACTTATGATGAATAGCTAGAGTGGCCAAGAGGGCTTATCTGGAAACTCAACCCTCCTTGATTCGATATTGATTCTTTGTAACCAGCGTCGGCACACAAAATCAAGCTAGTAACTACTTGACCATGATCTCTTCCAGATTCAAACCTGGCCTACACTAGCGCAGACACCACTCACGGCCTGAAGCACCACTTGAATTGAATTATTGTGTGCATCTGTTAGGGGAACAAATGGATCAGTTTGTATTATTTAGTACAGGGCTGTCAAAATCAACTTCACTAAGGACCACGCTGGAAAAAAAGAAAAAGAATCAAAACGAGGGTCAGATATAGTTTATTGACATGCTTTTAATCACGTATCTTTGACTATATAACTGCATGCCTCATCGTCTTGTCTCTTACAGTTTGGTCGCCATGGTGCACGTCTAGGCGGGCCAGTGTTTATTGTGAACCTAAATTGAGGCCGGATCAAAATTTGCAAGGGGCCGGCTTTGACCCGCGGGCCTTGAGTTTGACACATGTGAGTTAGTATGATAAGCAGAAGGAATGCATCTGAACAAGGCAGTTCCATGAATTATATTCAAGAATAAATTACTCTAAATATAAACCTTTCAGTTTATCAAAGTGCTGCAGAAAGTAAATTGATACATTAAATTACACCAAATAGACATTTATTAAGAAATAAAGACGAGTCAGGAGTTGTACACATTAAAACACAAACAAACAGCCGTACAACAAATACCACCACTGTGAAGCTTAAAATGTTTCATTTTTGTCAACATACCAGAGACGTGCCAAAGTGTCCAGTTAGTTTTGAGGCAGTAGTTGGCGGAGTGGTTGCACTAGATTAAAACATAAGCAGGACCATAGCCAGGAGTTAACGAATCCTGAGGTCATGAATCCTACATGAGGCTTTTTTTTCTAGGTTTGGTTGGGAAAAAGACTACCGGTAACCTTCCGGTTATATTATTTAATCATCAGACAAGTCTTTAAAAGTTACATGTTTTGCAAATGGATAGATGTGATATTATGTGTTAATTGGGTTGTAACTTGTGTAACTTAAAGTTGACTATTTTCTTTGAACTACATCCCAATATTGGGATCTGATATAATAAAGCAGGGGGCAGAGATGGTGAAATATGAGTTGATGTAGCTATAATCATTATCTTGGCAAACTATTTCCACATCTGATTCCCATTAAAAATGAAAATGTGGACTTTGTCACGGGTTTTTAAAGCGACATCAAACACACTTTAACGGTCAACTTACAGACTTAATTTTGTTAGACATTTCTTTACTTTGTTCATTAATTACTTTTAAGCTTCACTCAATGTGTACAAGCTCGAGAGATTGTCACCAGTAATGACGTACCTGTCCATATAAAAGTGGAAATTGAGTCTGCAGAATTGAGATGATTCCCTGCAAGCAGTGGAAGTCCACATGAAGAATACTTTAAACGTCTATGATTTGCACGCTGCAGCTGAGTGCAGGAGCAGATAGAGCAGTGTCCTGTCAGCCGCTGCCAGCTGAGAAATGTGAGAGCTGCTGTGCGGAGCATGAGGCCTCAGATGGAGATATGACAAGCTAATGGCTGCTGAGACACACAGCGATCAGCTACAAGAAAAATGCAAAGCTCTGCAGAGATATGTCAGGCTAAAAGACATGACAGGACTCCAGGGCAAGACTTTGAGGCTCCCATGTCTTTATACTGATGTATCTACTGAGCAAGAGAGAACACCTAATTCTTATGGAGATGTGTTTTGTCAATATCTGCATAACATTTATACATGTAGAAGTTTAGGCCAAGATTTTAGACATTTTATGCTCCTTAACCTCAATGACCTGCCAGCGGATCATGATAAATTCATGCTGTGCTGAACCTTATTCTACATTTTGGTGGAGATGCCAAAGACAAAGACCATATTTAATTGGGCTAAAACAGAATATACATGAGATTATCACACAGTGTGGTATAAAATGATTTGTACAAATGCAAAAGAAACTTGAGGAAGCATAAAAGGGGACAGTCTATATGAGGTTAGTTATCAAAGCTAACCAACAACCAGCAAGTCCTGAGACTTAAATGACAAAACTGGCATATGCCATTGTCTTCAAGTACTAACTGGCATCTCTATTGATAGGACGACATGTTTGTAAGTGCCTTCCAAACAGCTGTTATTTGCACAACCACAATCTTGTCAGGGAAGTTGTTTTACACATTTGAAAAAAACAACCAAGGCTGTGATTGTTTTGGGTTCCTCTTCAAATTTCATTTTTTCTTGTTGCTTTGAGCCAGCTGAGTATCACTAAAGGAGGTTCATATTGGACGGATCTGCAGCACAGAGTTTGGGTGCCAGTGCCAATGTAGGTGGGCCCTTTAACAAAGCAGAATGTATGGGTGTGGATGTCGAAGTGCAGGATGGGCATGTGGGACATCTCACTTTCATGTGGGCAACCAGAGTTTGTGTCCCATCAATCTGATGAACGGTAATGGTTGTGTATTTCCTACTTTGGTGTTTTAAAGGTTTAGTTTGGATTAATCAAAGTCACACAGTAACACAAACAAACCGATCGAGGCAGCGGTACACCGGCAACTGTCGTGATCGGCGAGGTAAAATGACTGTTTTTGTCAAAGGAATCTGGTGGCTTTAAAGAGAGCAAAGATGGATACAACGGCCTTAGTTCCCTGTCGGAAAGGCCTGTCTGCCGGAAGGTAAAGCGATGAAAATTTTCTAAATATAGCAAACACAGATAAAACAGATATTGATTCTTTTAGGTGGCTAAAATATGTTTTGCAGGGTGTCTTCGTCCACAGCAGAACATTGCTTAGCTTCTGTGTTGGGACTCCTGTCTGCTTCATACTAGGGACTTGCTGACCACATCTACTGTACACTGACGATGAATAAGTACCTTACACAACCCCACTTCAAAACATCTGAGCTATCCCTTTAATTAACTATACCATACATGCCATGTGCAGATAAAAAAATGACATGTTGGCATTGGAATGCCTTTTTTTGGGATCGGATGTAATTACGGCCACCAAGCACTAGTGAGAAAATAAGCTCTTTGTTTTTAGAATTAAGTAAACTAACCCTCTAATGTACATTTGGGGAATTTATATTTATCATATGATTAGAAGTATTGAACAGCAAGCAGAGGAAAGGTTGAAAGCCACAGACTGCAGCCATTATAAGTCTGTCAACCTTGCTACTTCATTTGATTTAGTTTTCTATAAAACCAGCTGGATCATAACAATTTTTTTAGTTGAAAATACCTCTCCTCTGGGAGGCTTCAGGGTCTGTTTAGCCCTCCACCACTGGCACTGGGCTGCAGAATAGAGCTAAAAGAATTACACTCACTCAGGCTCTGTTTCCTCATATAATCACACAAAAGGATTTTTCATGAAAATGATCATAAATCACAGGCCGGATCAATACACCGGGTCCAAGCTGCACTAGCCTGATAACACAATCAATACTGGGTATTTGGATTTTAATTAATTCATGACGGCGCCTCAGCCCTGAAACCGTGAAATATGACCTCAACCGCTTTTGAAATACATTCTGCAGAACATCACACGGTGACCCTGATATCTACTACAGCTCATCAGATGTCAATGTGATCTGGTACCTGAGCGGCTGAGAGACAGAGGGGATACAGGTGGACTTATATTTGTACAAGAAGCAGGTAGAACAAGTTGACAGCCATTAGCAGCTCTGTGAGGCTCTACTTAGTCACAGCGGTGCGTTGAGCTACATGCTAGTAGCATAATAACGTGCTCACAATGGCAATAATAACATGCTGATGTTAAGGTATGATTATTTCAGTAATTAATGTCTTCCTTTATTTTTAAAATTCAATTAAATGTGTTGTATATGATGATACCAAAAAGATACTCAAAATGTGTTACTATAGGAATTTCAGACACCATCTCCGATCTGTGATACTTTGGATTTATACTTGGAAGAAATGTAATGTTTCAATTAATTTTCTGTTTAGAAATTTTGCTAAATTCAGTAAATGTATTGAAAACATTTGGGAGTAACTAAGGTACAATGCTGATGTGCATGCTAACATTAGCTGTTTATTTGTGAACACAAATTACAGCCAATGCCGATGTGAATGTCATTTTATTTGCAGGAATTTGGTCATAAACTAAGGTATTGGACATATTGAAGATTTTACCGGATGACGGGGCTAAAGAAAACGTTAGGGGATCACCAAAGTTTCAGTTCATCTCGAAGGAAACATGAACATGTGTACTAAATTTCATGGCAATCCACTTAATCATTTAGTAGTTGAGACATTTCACTCACAACCACAGATGTCAACCTCATAGAGGCACATTTCACTAAAAAAGAAAACTCTCAACCCGCTTGTGGTTCTAGAGGAAAGTTCGAAGGATCAGCAAAGTCATTGTGATTCATCTTCAGGGGATCATGAATGTGTGTACAATTAATTTTGGCAATCCATCCAATAGATGCTGAAATATTTCAGACTGGACCAAAGTGGTCTGACACTGCTATCACTCTAGGCACGCTGCTAGTCCGGCTAAAAACAAGAGACTGATCACGCCAGTCCATCCTCACGTCCCTCCAGAGGGACCAGCAATTGTCAAAGCTTACATGGAAGCTCAGACAGGCTCCCTTGCAATATCCAAAACCTTCACTCAGCAGTTATTGCAGCTGAATGGGAGCAGGTCCTCCATCCCAAAACACAAAGCAAAGTGGGAGTAGACCAAAAATAAATCAAAAGTGAACAAAGAGGGATTGAACAGAGAGTGGAGAGTGATAGACAGCAGCAAGACAGGGCTGTTAGGTTATGTAGACTGAGGGCTGAGTGGCCGGGAAATTTCTGATCGCTTTAATTCACTACACCCAACTTGGCTCTCTCCCCCTCGCTGCTTTTATCTAACACTGTGTTTCTGTATTGATTTTTTTTCTTCTCCTTTATCTTCAAGGCTGGATAAGAGGACAGAGAACTACGGGAGTGAAAGTGAATGGAGAACTTTTCTGAAGATTGCTGCTATTCTCCGACTTATTTCCTCCTGTCCTTCATGGTTTCACATGACGTCCCGGGTGTCAGGATTGCCTTCAGGCTCTAAATGAGGAAGCTGATGGTACCAGCGGACTGGGATCAAAAAGGAAGGAAATTGGCTGAGGAAGAAAGAAATGGACAAAAATTAAACAAGTCTCTCAAAGTGTGGGGTTATAGCACATTGGTGTAAATATATGTTGGAGCACAGGCAAGAAAAAAGAGAATATTTCCTTCTGGGAACTTTTTGTTGTTCGAGGAAACTTGTGAAGGTGTTGAAATGATCTCTCCGTTTAGAGCAGCATGGGAGAAACAGGGACGCAGATTAAAACACCACCTCAGCTGCTGTTTTTGTCATAAAAACTTCATAATGATGTGTTTGGGACTTTGCTGACGTGCATGCTTACACGACAACAAACCTAACGGCGAAAAAAAGCCGCAAATATCAGGAAAAAAGGAAATGATTCCTTCTCACAAGCTTCTGTGCCAATTACAACAATGGCTGCAATAAAACAGTAGATAATTACAACCTTTGAGCAACTAACATCTGAGGCTGGTAGGAAAACTACAATCCAATGTAGTCACTTCCTTCAAATGAAATACACCAGAGCCTGTTGTGACAGAAAATCAGTTTTTTTAAGCAGATTTTGAACTGGAAGTATCTCAGCTGAGAGTGTAAAATTTCAAATAAAGAGAAACTTTTCAGTCAATAGATTTCTTAAAACAAAGAGGAGAGTCTTGAATGTACCAGCATGATGTCTCTTTCTTACCCCAGAAACAATTTAACAGATTTCGAATAAGAAAAGACGTTTCCGGATCAAAGTGAAAGTAAGAAGTCTTTTCAGAGCTGACTAACAAAGCAGACTACCCACAGGTAGACCTTTGTTCCAACAGAAACAGCATTTTCATATCAACTCAAAATAATCTGATTGGCAATCACTTGATCAGGGAAACAAGCAGATCTTTCCCTGGAATGGTTTTAGACTCAAGATAGAAGTCTAATCAACCAACACCTATTATATGTTTCTCTACCTAAATGGGACTTCTCGTAACAATCAGTGGTGTTAGACTAACTTAGTGCATTGACTAAAATGCTCTAAGGACAATTTTGATGTAAAAGGTTTTAAAATGAATTGAAATAGTAAATATTTGGTTTATGTGCTAACATGTGTAAATTGTAGAGAATATCAGCGATACCTTTCTTTTTTAGGAAGTCCACTGGTGTGAAAAATGTAAAGAAAACTGAATGTATATGTTGATTTTATGTGATCAAACTTATCGGTCACAGAAGCCAATAATTTAACGAGTTTACATTTAAGACAAAAGCCTATTTGAAATTCTTCTTTAAAAAATCCCAAGAGTATCCTTAAAATCAATACAAAAACTTGAAATAAAATAGACATTCCTAAAAATACTTTTATTATTAAGCATTTCCATTTTCTGTCATTTTTAACATTTACTTTTTAGGGTAACTGTACTTTTTACTTAAATAACACTCAAAGTTACAGGTTACTTTGCAGATAAACATTTTAAATACAATCATAATATCAACTAATAGCACAATGATGCATTATTAGGCTATAGACAATTAAAACAGCGTATAAAATGGTTCAAATAAGCCCCACTTCTACCAGCTATAACATGTTAAGGCCATTCTTCACAATTAAAACAAATTCTTTGCTGATAATGCGGTAGTAGCTATATTAGTAACATTTTGAAGGCAGGACGTGAACTTGCCATTAATCTTATCATGTTGTAATACTTCTTCCACCAGTGGCACACACAGCATTAACTAAGAGGAGCCCTGCAGGCCTCTTTGACACGTTAAAGCAACATATGTGAAGATGTTTTAGATCCAGCATGTCTCTCAGCAGGAAACAGAAGCCTCGTCCTAAAGTACAGCGGGAGAAACTCCTCGTAACGTAGACCAGAAGAGCAATAACTGCTGGAACCACAGCCTACGTTCTGTCCTGCCACATCATCAGAGCTGGAAGCATCAAACTGAAGAAAGTGAATGCAGTTGTCGACACTGTAGTGTCGTAGCGTTGCTGGTGAGCTGTAACAATTCCCAATTTTGCTGTACAATTAATTGTCTTAGAATTAATTGCTATTAACTATGTAATTGTCTCTTTCAGTCAAATGTACTTTAAATTAATTCCAGGATACATCTTTTGGTTATATATCACTTTTATGTGACCCAGATAATGTTATAACACAAGAACACAAAAACATTTTTCTTACTGTAGTCCCCCCACCCTTTTCTTATTGTTGCTATGAACATTTAGGGGGTCGAGTGCCATCAACTAAAAATTTAAATAATAATTAAATAATATCCCCCGAAAAATCACTCACACATTTACAATTTGGCATATCTTAACACAGTCAACAATGAACCGTCATACACTTTAAGATCTAAATGTTAGCAATTAATTGGGATTAAACAAAGAAACCATGGTTATGTAAAAAAAACATTGACAATTACACAATTATATAATAATTGTCAAAGGCCTACACAATAGTAAAGAACTGTAACTCCCAGATGGGATAAAAATCGGTTTTGCCTTGTGTGAAAACAGGAATGATGAGGTCAAGCTTACGCATGTCTGTGTGAAGTTGCAGCTCCTCGTGAATGTGAAGTTAAAGCCCTCAAATAAATAAAGGTGTCGTCTCCCACCCAGTAAAACAGCAAAGCTCCGCCACTGTCTACACGCAATGAAAAGGAGGCAAAAAAAATGACAAAAATAAAAAAGGGCCCAGACTGAATTTTATGTGAATGTTGACTAAGAATGGTCTCCATCTGTGTAAACCCACTCAAACAGTGACTTCCTGTAAGTAATAGTCTGAAGCCTGAAGCAAATCACGGATATTTACCATGCAAGATGGCACACATTCCCATGGATACAGTTTGACTGCTGCTGCTCTCTCACATTCTGGCTCGGGCCTGCTGTAAGAAGCTACGTTTTTCTTGTTTTTCACCCCAAAATACCAGGATAAGAGTTTCCAAGCTGTAGGTAAGATTGTTTTCTATTTCACTCTCTTGGTTGTAGCCACGGCAGACAGCCTTCATGGATGTTACAAAGATGTTTTGGACGTTGTTGCACATGGGAGTGGATTTAGCAGGAAGGTTTCTCCACTCAGTGGTTTCAACAGCTATGTTACAGCCTCTGCTGGTCTTCAGCCGACTTCCTATTGGAGCAGTATATGCTGGCTAATGCTGACATTAGGAACAATCCTTTCATTTCCAAAGTTTAGGAGCCACAGTTACTAATTAACTGACCATTTCTGGAGTCTTCAGGTTATCCAGTTTTGTGAATCCTGTAAGCAACATTCTAATAACACAGGGAGAATATAAATGTAAACATGTGTTAAGCCTCCATTTTTGTATTGATTACGGTGTACACTTTTAGTAGAAGAAAGTAGAAGTTTCCACATACAAATTACACACTTTCATGATTCTTAGCAGGTCCACTACGTTGGATGACCAAACACTGAATACAATCTATGTACATCTGTGCAATACGTTCCTACTGAACATTGGATATTGTGAAGCATTTATTTTCTCATTCTTGTGCAAAAATTTTTTTTTTTAAATGGCACAGAAAACCTTTTCCTAGCATTCACATTTTTATGGAAATGTTCAACCTTCTCTTAAGTTATTTCTATAAGTCTGTCACTGTCTATGTTTCTCACGCCCTTTCAAAAAAGAAAAAAAGAAAACGCGCTAAATGCTGCCTTTGTTTCAAAGAGTTTAGCGTGTTCTTCTGAAGTTCTTGTTAGCCTCCTTTATTCCATCCAAACAGACTGAAGGAGGTGGCACCAAAGGTAGCAGACATAAACATCATGACAGCTGCACTCCATCCCCCCCACCCCTCCCGCCCTCCTTTCTCTGATATTAACATCTCTTATTGACACTGTCCTAAATGTGACAGCATCCCCATCCATCACAGCAAATGCTAAGGTAATGCATTTGTCTGTCTCCTTGTAAATAAATATCTTGGCATCCAAGTCGCTCTCAAGATTGGAGTTAAGATAGATGTCCGACTTTGTCATTTGTTGGCATTATTTTGGTTTCCTCTGTTATAGCTTTGAGATGTTCAAGTTCTCTTTTAAAAAGATCAGATTTTGCGTGTTGCCCCTGTAAGTCAAGGCAACTAAATACACCATGCAGTGCTTATTTATATTTATACATATACTATATACATATATACACATATATATATATATACACATATATATATATATATATATATATATATATATATATATATATATATATATATATATATATATATATATATATATATATATATATATATATAATCTGATATATATATACATATTTTTTTTTGCCATCCCCCTCAGCTGTCACTGCAACTTCCCACGTACTAATGATGCAATAAAAAGGCAGCGCAGGAGGAGCAAGTTACGGATAATTGCAAAGTCATGCTCCATAAGGCCGGCATGGTTTATTTGATTAACCTCTAGTGACAGGTCAGATGTTGGAAATATGTTTTTCAGCCAGATGATTATGGGTCATTTATGACCTCCTGCTGAAGGATAATCAATAGCTGGACAGACAGACAGCCAGACAGCTGTCAAGATCTGTCATCAGGCCTGTGTTTGTATTATGTCTGAGGAGTATAGGAACTGGCAAATATCATGATACTGCCAAGGCTCGTTGACTCTTTTTGACTGGGCTGGTGTTTATAGAGAAATGAAAAGGAGAGAAAAAGAAAGAAAAAAGACAGATTTTCTCACAAACTGTGGCCTCATTTAAACCCAATAACATTTCTGTTTCTACCTGCCTCACACTCTTGTTCTCCACGACACAGCAGACCGCGCCACAAAATGGCAGTGTGTGCGTCAAACAGTCCATTCAAAGAGAGAGGAGGGTGGCAGGAGGGGGAAAGGAAGGGGGGGGGGGGGACAGAGAAAAACAAATGTCATGCAATGCAGACAGTAAAAAGTGTCCAATCTGCTTTACAACAGTTTTACAGCACATCCTGGGCTGAGCCTCACTGGCTGCCTGCAGACAAACCCTCTCTCACATCCGGCCTGCTCGCTGCAGCCTCTCCAGCTCTCTGCCATCCTCGCTGGCTGCTGCACTTTTAAACCACCAAACGCTTTGAGCTCCGTGAGGCTGTAAACAAATGCAATTTTGCATTTCCTGTAGTCTAGACACAACTGAGGCAGGGTTGCAGCACTAATTGTCATTGGAGGATTAGAGATAAAAAAGTTCATGTTGGGGAAAAATTTGTTTTAAAAATTAAATTTTAAAAGTGAATCTGTAAAAATCCTCCATACTAATTTTAAAATCTCAAAAAATAAGAAAAAATCCTGAAAATTATTATTAAAAATCTTAAACAATAAACTAAAAGTTATCAATCAAGCCATTCAAAAACCTAAGAGATCCCATTAAGAAACATTCTAAACAAAAAATTAAGAATCTCAAAAATCCATTAAAATCCCTAAAAATCTTAAAAAAACACCCTTTCCCTGATGAAGACAAGCAGCTGAAAGCCCTGAAAAGCAAGCAGATGGACCTTGAACTATTGCAATCACAAACAAGGTCAAATCAAATCCTGATTGTTTAATTAAACTACTAAACCTACCCCTACCTTTTACAGGATGTATTGTAAATTGAATATATTTTCCAGCCTTTTTTTATTTTTATATTAAAGACATTGAACACATTGTGGCCTTTAAAGTGCAACCGGTGTAATTTTTCACACTGCTGCTGAGACAGTCGGCTCTGTTCCACTGTGCAGCCAAACGAGAACGAATCAAAGAGCCTTCGGAGAGATGATCATTGATTTAATCACATCATCAACTACAGCCACTTCTGGGCCAAAGTAGCTAATCCATAACCAGCCAAACAGATTCAAACCAACGCCTGCAATCATAGCTAAATGGGGATCAAGAGGTGTCGCGGAGGATATCAGCTTCTATCACGCTCAGATGTGTTATGAAGTGTCTCAGTATCGATCAGGGATAACAACATGTCCATCGACCACATAAGACATAACTGTATCGACAAGAGAATTAGAGAGATAATTGTTCCTCTGTCATCTAACTCTAACATGACCGTCCTTCTCTCTTTCTTCCTGAGTGTGTGTGTGTGTGTGTGTGTGTGTGTGTGTGTGTGTGTATGTATGTGTGTGTGTGTGTGTGTGTGTATGTGTGTGTGTGTGTGTATGTATGTTCTCTGCGCTGTCTGTACAAAGACGTACATTGGAACTTTCTTGAAGTTAAAGAGTCATCTGTTGTCAGAAAACATATTGTTTGTATTGAAAAAATAAAATAAAAATAAAAATATAGTAAAAATTACCTTTATATCAACAAATTTCAGACAATCAAACTGAAATGTGCATGATAATATGCAAACTTCCTGCAGAATTGAAAACTATGTGCTATTTGGATGCTTTTTTTAAATGTCCAGTGGTGGTAGAAGTACTCAGATTGTTCACCAACACATTCATGTGTTCAGAAACATTTCAATTAAAAGTCCATTATTCAAAATTCTACTTCAGTAAAAGTGCAGAAATATTATCAGCAAAATGTTCCTAAAGTATCAAAAGTAAAAGGACTTGTTCTTCAGAATAATGGCAGATACTGATGCAGCAACGTACATGCAGCATTTTACGGTTGTAGCTGAGCGAGGAGGAACTATGTAACTAAAATGGTCAACTGTATATTAAGTAGAACTACTTAATATACAGTTGACCATTTTAGTCCAGTGTCCTACTGTTTTTTTTTCCTTGAGATTAGAGTATTAGAGTTTAAAACAACAGAAACTAAGTTTTGGTGAAACAAATATGAATACCTTTTTTGGACTTCTGTAATATTTTCTTTTCATATTTTGGATTATTATCACTTTCTGGCCCTCAAACTGTTGTTGAATAAAAGCATTTAAGATGTTTAAAGGTGAAATGTCTATTTGGTGGAACTGCTGCTAACAACTACTCAACATCTGAAACATCATACGGGGCACACAGACTTTTTTTTTAAGAAGTCACAAGCAAAACCGGTTGGGAATTTAGGATTATCATTCTGTTTTTTTAATATAAAATCTCAACATGAAAAGTTACTGGCAATGTCAGACAAATGTAGTGGAGTAAAAATTACTATATTTTCCTGTGAAATGTAGTGGAGTAGATACATATCTATCTATCTATCAAGGAGAAGAAAAAGTACCTCACAATTGTACTTAAGTACAGCACTTGAGTGAATGTACTTGCTACAGCTACAGATGGGAAACACTCTGTGAATGTCTAAATAGCAAACTAGAAAGTCTGAAATCAACACATTATCTTGTCACGCTTCCCAGAATCTCATTCAAAGTTGAAAGTGCCAAATATTATTGCTGTGATTTGATTGAAAGAGCTCAAAGTCTCATTAGTTTCTCAGGACGTTTTACCAAAACGCAATCATGTTGGACAATTGAAAGGGACATTTAAAAGCAGTCTATTCCTTTTTATCTGATATCTGGGCAGAAAAGACTTCTTTCGTTCCTCCCTGGGAAAGCTTTGGGTTATTACTGGATGTCCACTCTTAAAGTATTTCCAAACAATCTAATGTTGTGCTCTAATAGAAATCTATGAATGCTTCTCAGGGGCAGAGGACAAAGCTACGGCGGGGCTGTACATCTGTGAGTTTAGAAACCAAGCTTTGTTTGTGAGCCTCAATCACTTGTGCTCATGAAAGCAGACACTTACTTGAAAAACTTTCTTTTTCTTTCACGGGGAGGGGGCTAGAACACTCTAAACCTACATCCTGGTATAAATTTGCAAAACGCAATACAGGCCTGATTGTGTGTGGAGTAGACGCAGGATGCATACAAATAGAATCCCTTCTGAAATGTCCCCTTCCTTGCATGGCTCAGCGGCTAACGTACAATAAATCAACAAAAGGGGGCTTTAATACCAGCAGCGGACAGGTCCAGGATACTGTTATTTTATCTTTTTACAGTATTTAATTGGAAGTTTTCCCTGAAACATTACACTGCACTTTCAAATGACTTTGCCCAAATCTAAGAGGAGATTGATAAGAATTTCTCTCCCTCCCTCCCCCCCTCGCCCTTCTCTCTTAAAGTTTTTTTTTTCGCCTTTCAGGAGAGAGCAAGTTTTTGCCGAAGGGAGACTAAAGTTACAAGTGTGTGGCATTTTGTGGAGGGAGAATGAAATTGGAGGCTTGGAGGGACGGATAAGGACAGGCTGGGAAAGAGGGAAGTTGGCAGTGGTAGCGGGTCAACAGCGCGCCTCAGAGCCTTACCCACTGCACCAGGTGTCCACTTAATTCAAATGATACTATTATTCATAGACAGAGGAAGAGTATTGAAACAACCCCCCTCCCCGTCTAAATCATTTGCAACTGAATACAGATATAATCCTGGAAATATAAGTCTCCATTAAGGCTATCCCATTTAGCAAACAAGGCTCCCATTGTGCAACATGTTGTGTGTATAAATCAGTCTGAGAGAGAGAGAGAGACAGGGAAAAAAAAGACAAGGGAGAAAGTAAAACATTTAGTCCAAGACGAGATTTGAGAATGTCACTCAGTCACACATGACAATTAGGAGTGTATTTAACTTTTTGATTTTATGGCGGCATTTGTCCTCTTTCCAAGCTTGATTCTGTTCATTATTTTATTAGACCAGTAAATAAAGACAAGAAAAAGGACAGAATAATGTTATCGTAACTCCCATCTGTGCAACACTACTATTATTCATGATGTCATGAAATGTAAGTTAAGGATGACAACTTCAATCAATGAAGTCACTCCAGGAGTCACCACGTCGTCCTCTGTACACTGAAAGCAACACACACAGAAATGAAACATGTGTTTTAAAGAGAAACAAAAACATCACACAATAAATAGACATTTAAAAATTTTGAAAATTATTGCAACCTGTAGAATCATTTGAAAGTGTTGGTTATTGGGACATTCTTTTTTTTTTTTTTTCTTTTTTGGGCTTTTCATTCTTTCATTTTTGCAAAACACAAACAAAATTTGAATTTGATACACACAAAAAGTACAAAATGTTTGTCAGGTGCAGATGTATGAAAAGCGTTCTTTAGGAATGTAGTACAACAACAAAAAATCTGATTAGTCAAATTGAAGGGAGCAATCTGCAGTGTTGTGATTCCTAGTGAAACTACACTGTAAACACTAAGCTTTACATGGGGTATGTTAAAAGTGTGTGTGTGGGTCTAATATCCACAAACATGGCAGAAGCTCTGTGCCTTAACCGGGTCTGTTTTGATGTAAAACTAGCATCTGATATCTTAACCTAAAAAACTCTGAGCCAAGATCTCAACCAGACGGTATGATGGCAATGTTGATGAAAGTACAACTTCATGGTAACCCTATAATGATAACAAATGGCAGATGGTTTTCAGGATACCTTAATCTTTTCTGGCATCAATTCTGCTATCAATTATAGAAGAACTAAGACTATTTTTGTTCAGTATTCAATTTTACAAATTCTCAGGCCTTTATTCACCCTTGCACCTTCACTTCTGCACACAAACAGCTGCAGAGACCCACATTACAACCCAAAAATACATTATGATTACTAGTTGCAAGGGCGTAACTTTGGGTTCAACATTGGGGGGTTTGAAATTTTGAGCATCAAACCCTTAACTTCTTGCTTTCTGCTGAAGTTTTCTGCAACAATTTGTGCCTTTGCAGCATCAACTCATGGTGCAAATGTTTTTATATATGTAAAGCCAATTATTATGAATACCTGTTCTCCCATGCTCTCACTCACTCTCTGCTCACACAACTCTTTTTGTATTTCTCAGTACGACCATGTTCAGAAAATAGTGTTGTCTGGTGACTTTCCCGCACAGAAATTCAAGTGAAGAAAACTAGATCTTCTGAAGAGTAGATCACATTTTTTTTAATCCTCCGGGTCCTCCTTGGCTGGTAGCAACTGTGTGTGTGTGTGTGTGTGGGGGGGGGATGGGACAAGTATCATGTGGATGCGCCAACAGTTTTGTTGTCGTTACCTACAATTCCTCATGGGGGTAGATTTAGTTGATTTTTTTATTTAATTAGGAATATGCACATTAATCAACATTTCTGTAAATGCGCCAGTGTTAGCCAGTCAGCTCATTTTCAACTGTAGTCCTAGTTTCCAAGTCTGCATGTCTTTATGGTGGGCAAAAATCAGAGCACCCTGAGGAAACCCACGCAAACACGGGAAGGACATGCAAACGCCACACAGAAAGGCCCGGAACGACCTGGATTCAAACCCAGAACCTTCTCGGTGTGAGGTACAAGTGCTAACCACTAGCCACTGTGCTGAAGAAATGTGTTTTTCTTTGCTTACATTGAATTGAGAAAGCCAACCACTTATCATGTTTTTATATGAAAAGATATTTGGGGCAGGGGGTTGCACTGGCCAGTTTTGATTATTGGGAGGGTTGTAACCCCCCGTAAATTAGGCCTATGACTAGTTTCCAGTAATGAATTTCAGTTCCCAGTAAACGAAAAGGACAAAAACAGCTTGAGGATCACAAACCCCCACCTCCGCTTTCCTCGATACAGTACAGACACCAGGACTTCGTCTTCAGTCAGTGGATCAATCTAATCCTTCAGAGAAGCGCGTGATGGACCGGTGCAATCATACCAAACAATGGCCACACAAAGGTCTATCCCCCTCACACAGGAACTCAAAGGTGAAAAGAGCAGCTACTTTTTAAAAAGCAGACAATATCAAGCTCCTGATACCTTTTCTATTCTGATTTCAAAGATCACAGAAGAAGAGTTTCACCGAAGGCCAATTACAGTTCAATCCCCCAACTTGCTTGTGTAAATATCCAATGAACAGAGCTTATTTTGACAGACACAAACACACATGCTGGAGGATGAAGCAGTGCTCAGCTCCTTATAGACTTTTTAAAACTTGATCTCTGCTATTTATAAGATGAACTCTATAGCTTTAATTAGTCATGTTTGCCAGTGCAACAGAAGGTTGACTTATCAACCAGATGAGTGTTTGTTTTTTAATAATGTCTTTTTGTCACTTTATTTACGTCATGGGTATAATTGACAAATAACCAGAATACTCAGAGGCCTGCCAATAGTCCGACAACGTTGGAAAGGATTCCTTTACACTACAGGGTTAACAAATTACAGATATACAGTACAAGAAATGAATAATTTCCATTTGAAGAGCCTCTTCTTGTATTTGTGTCAGTGTACAGGCTTTTTTAAATATAAAACAGTCTTCATTTTTTTATTTTGGTCATGTTAGGCCTTTAATTGACAGCTGTAGACATGAAGGGGGAAAGAGAAGTGGAAAGACACGCAAGAAAGGGCTGGAGGTGAGAGTCGAACCCCCGGCCACTGCGTTGAGGAGTACACCTCTCTATATGGGTGCACGCTCTAAAGGTGAGTTCCAGGCACCCTTAAAACTCTTTATTGTGATTAATAAATATCAACATGCAACAAAAGTCAGTTCAAGCTGAAATGATTAGTTGATTAATCGATGAGCTGATTGTCAGAACACTAATTGCCAAGTTGTATAATAATTTATTATTGCACAATGTTGCATAATGGTATGATTATCTCATTTCAGTCATGTTTTATAAGCGAAAATGTGAAAGATTCTTTGCTTCCATCTATTGAAATTTAAGGATGTGCTGCTTTTCACTGTTTTTATCAGTAAAAACTGAATATCTTTGGGTACTGGACTGTTAATTGGAGAAAACAAGCATTTTAGGACATTATCTTAGCATTTGGCAAAGTGTGACTGGTAATTCTAAACAGGAAGCTCTTTGAAAAGAGGCGTTTTTTCAGAGAGTTTAGATTTGAATCAATCAATCACATCATATCAGATGCTTTTTTCAACTTTTTTTCGTAAACATTTCAAAATTAGGACAGCTTAACATAAGACAAACTCTTGTTGTTTGTCTACATTATCATCATAGCAACGTCATTTATAAATTTCTCATTCAGTTTCCTAGACTTCTCTGTGTCTCTGGCTCCGTCTCTGTGTCTCTAAGCTGAAGTTCCCATGACCCGTCACAATACAGTGATGATGTATTCAAGCAGTGATGTATGAAATTCGGGCAAATAAAAACCTTTGTCCTCCCACACTGGCTAATTATTTGACAGATTGGAACCCTGTTGTGTGTGGATACTGTGAAGGAGCCCTCCGCCACCCATCCCCCACCTAATAAAGAGTCCACTTGCAGAAAAAAATTCCTCTATAGCCACCCTTTTCTATTCTTTGTTAGAAGATTACATTTTTTCACCACATTTTGGAATGACAAAACGGGGGAGAACTGTGGGTTTTTGGAGGGGGACCCTGTGTGCTCAGGCAGTGACAGAGGGGGCCAGGACAGCAGTCAGTGGCCGTTTAAAAAGATTTTCTCAAGCAGAAATATTTAATCTTCTCATGGAAAATAAAGCAGAGAAAAAAAACAAAAAGACAAAAAGAAGCTAATCATCCACAGGGCTCCCCCCTGCCCCCCCATACTTATCTATAAAAAAACTAAAACAAGAGAGAAAAAGATTTATGTAAGATTGATAGAATAAATCTGCATGTATACTTATAAATTATACATGTTCCCAGATTTGTGTGCAGTGGGCTATTCCTCCGGAGACAGCTTTTCTGACGACTGTTCATTCTTTTATGTCAGTTTTACACCGAGACAGACGGAGCAAAAAGTAAATGACAGTTCACATATAATGGACATTAAAAAGAAGAAAAAAGTTCAACCAGCCATGCTTTAGCGTAAGGGGACTTTCTCTGTACTCAATGTCCTGTATTGGCTGTTTTAAACAAAAGTCATTTTTCAACAACTTTCTGAGCAGACTTCTGTAAACAACTAATTAGCAAAGTTGGAAGCCTCCAATTCCTTTCTTAACGGAGTTCTGTTGGTTGCATTTGTGTGAAGGAGCATAATTATATGGCCATCACATGCAGGTGCAAGTTGCTGTCGGAAAAGCGTAATACCTGCACACAGACTCCAAACCACAAATTCCTTTGAATAGACGTTTTGATCCAAAGCGCTCTACGTCAAATCACATTGTTTATAAATTCCTGTTACAGCCATAATGCATGTAATAGTCGGACAGGTGGACTGCAACCACACCTGTCACCAAAGTACATCAGCTTTTCTGTCTAACAGCCTAAATACAGTTGTCGTAAAAGAGTCAGTGTGCAGTTGTTTTATTGTCGCATTTGACTTTGTAAAACTAGCCTAATTGTATATTTGAAGTTGTGGCCACATTTTAAAAAGCATCCACTCTCCATAAACCTAACCTCAGTAATAACCATGCAAGCTACAATAGCATAACATCAACATGCCAACATAGCCTTATACGATTATTTAACGTTTGGTATATTTGTGGGTTTTTTTTTAATAGGTTTTGGATGTTGCTCACTTGATGGTTAGCTTATGACAAACGTTTTTGAATGTGTCAGTATAATTTTAGTTTTTCTGTAATAACCAAAAGCCCTCAAAACTTAACTTCATTTACTACTTTATAGGCTAGCTACATTTGGTAAACTAGCATGCTAACACCATCCTGTTTGATTATAACGCGAGTTTAGCTTATGTAGTCTAGCTAGTTAGCTAGCTAGCAAGTTGAGCATCAAGCTAGGCGACATAAACTATGTGAGACGAGAGATGTAGTTCACTCAGAGGATTCACACAAAACTAAGTGGTACCACAAATAATGGTGTTGCCATTATTTATTTATCAATGGCTTAATATAAACGGGATAAAAAAATAATTTGCATCTCCCCATTCACTCCTGTTCGTATTTTTTCCAAATTAAGGTCCACCGAAAGGGGCCTGCCTTGGGCTCTATTCATTCTTCTATTTTAAGCAACTCTAGGGAACTTTTCCTGCGTCTATCCCCCTACAGCTTAAAAGTGGAATTGTCCCATTAGGTCTGATTCGAACTACATGTCCGCTACCCGACTGCGGTTATATCCGATAGTGGGCTGCAAAGCGAATGCACAAATGCCGTTCACCTTGTTACGAGGTGATGAACCACTGAAACAATTTTGGAAACATTATTCTAAGTTACAAAAAGTTCTCTAGTGTTGCTTTAGGTAAAAGTTTAGTCAGTCACGTTGGCGCTCTCTCCATCTTCTCTGTCGTTATTTACCTCACACTATATTATTTCATTATTCTTTTCTTTTGTTTTTGTTTCATGTTGTATTGTCTTGTGATTTCAGATGTTGCTGAGCCAGAACACAAACTGGCATCATACATCACACCCTCTCCATGACTAATATCACAGGCTCCAGTTTTGGACACAACCTTGATGTTGTGGTCCTGAAGCTACAGAGTTTATCCTCTTGGCATCTGGCTGCAAGGTAGAGGGGACCGAGAGAAAGCATCTGTGGGGTCTCCCCCCCCACCCTCCCCTTATAGAGCCAAGGCTGGAGGAACACTTGGCACCAGCCCAGTGAAGAGGTGGCTGGAGTATTAACCGCACAACTTCCCCCCCGTAGAAGGTTAAAACCCTTTCAGTTTCCTCCCTCCCTGCCTCTCTTCGCAGCATTAGCCCAGAACATATGCTCGCTAAAAACATTTGGTCAGCAACAAAACTCTTTAAACTATGAACATGTTCACTTTGAACTAAAAGTGGGGAATGTAATGATACTTTTTAAAACAAAATAAATTAGAGGAGCTTATGCCAGGCCGTGGGGATTTATCACGCACATATTGTCCCAATTAGCACAATTATGGCGTGGCGCAGGCTGCTTGACCTTCTAGCGCCATCCTCATTTGTATTGTGTCAACGAAAAAACAGCTCCTAAATCACTGCTCCTCCCTCCCTGGTCAAATCACAGCACACTATTTAAATCTGTGATCCCAAAAACACAGAAAAGAGACACAGTTAAGAGTGAACTTTCCAAAATGTGATTTTGTCCTACTGCAGAACAAGTGTAATTTGACAGTGGAACAATAATAATTCAATATCAAATATTTCATGACAATTGTAGATACAAAAGAAATACCTCTAAAAGTTGCATTTCAAATGTTCACTGCAATCGTTTTGTGGGAGTAATGATGACCATTTTAGATATTTGAAAAACAACTTATTTTGATTAGTAAAAAAAATATATATATATATATGTATCCCACAGGAAAAATGTATTAATCAACTTCAATATTTGTAGATGTCGAATGAATTACAACACAGTGAGACATGTGGTGTCAAAAGGATTAAATGATTTTTAAATGAAAGTCACAACCATTAGGCCTATATTTTAAAGTAGATGTTGAGAGCTCATAAAAAATACATAAAAATAAAAAGTAAGCACAGTTGAAACTAAGTATAAAGTTGATAAAGAGGAAAGTAGAAACTAAAATTGATACAAAGTAGACAGTGGAAATAGCAAATAGTTACAAAATAGATACAAATTAGAAAATAGAAAGTAGGAAGTTAAAACTAAACAATAAAAGTAGAAAACATTCAAACTGCGATACATACAGTAGCCTACACATGAACAGAATATACAAAAATAGACAAAGTAGATACAGAACTATACAAAGTAGAGTGTAGATAAAAAAATTGAATATATGGTCAGAATAGATACAAAAGATAAAAAGGAGGAAAATATAAAGTAGAAAATAGATTAAAAACAATATAAAAAAGTAGAGAGAAAGTTTTCAGAAGATCATAAACAAGTGACTTGTCTCCTGTTGAGACGTTAAGTAGCAGAAGATCATCGGTGTGAAAGTGACAGCGTGTACTGTACGTGTCGCTCTAATGACTCTGTCGACTGCAGGAACAGAAAGATCAGCAGAGACAATGACGCCCGTGTGTTGAAATGAATCTCTGGATGTTTTGTTTTGGCTAATGGCTGATGTGTCAGCTCGTATGTCTGTGTCACACCACTGGCCAAGGCAGCCTCCAGACAGGACTTTCTGGGTGTGAGTGTGTGCAAGTAGTTGTAAGAGAGAGTTGGGAGTTGGGCGTTTTTGTGAAAGGGGGGGGGGGGTGTCAGGCTTCGAAGGGAGCACATGGAAATGAGACCCATTCATCCCTCTACCCATGACCCCCCCGATTGGCATATGGCATGGCATTGTCCTTGGCCGCTGAGCCAGAAGTGATGCAATTTGTTGGCATGTCCTGTCATTTCACAAACTACCCATCCCATTGAGGCCTCCAGAAAACAACAACAGAAGACATGGAAGGGCAGCCAAAAGCTCAGCTTCTGCGAATGCCCTGCCAAACTCACTCAAGAGGGAAATGAAAAATAACACTTAAACATTTACCACTATTTATTGAGGTTTTTACATTAGAACAAGAGAAAAAGAATAAGTATTTTTAAAACAGTGCTGACATTTCACAGAATTGGTCAAATTACACATACTAAAAAAAGTTGAAATAAGATTTTCTATGGAAGTGCTGAAAGAAGTTGGATAAATGCTAGAAATAAAATAAGTGTCAGAGTGTCAATCTAAGTGTTGACAGACGTATTAGTTAATATGAAAGTGTCAAAGATAGATTAAATTAGATTAGATTAGATAAATTAGATAGATTCTGCTGAAGACATTAACGATTTAAGACCTTTTTAGGGGGCTTAAATCAATTTTAGTGCTTGAAAGTAGAGTTTGAAAACTTGTCTATTAGTGACAGAGGAAAACATTTTACAGGTTCAAAAGCCTTAAGACTTTTGCCAGGCAGTGTATCCGTCTCACATTCTCATTAGGGTGTGAGCCCCCTTAAAGGTCTGATCCTAGAATTGCCCCTGGATGAAGATCAAGCACTGAAATGAGTTGAAATGTCAGATGAAGTGTAGGTTATACATTGAGCTGGAAGTGGTCGATTAAAGTGGAAGTCCTGAAATTAGTAAGTATATGAGCAATAGAAGGGGTCTAGATTATATAACATCATCCGGAAGCGCACAGTGAATTCCACTACCTTCTACAGGAAGTACATCTGGATGACTGCAGCTTCCAGCACTAATTGAGGTACAGATTATGCTGTGCTTTAATTGCAATAAATGGATCAAAAGTATGCCAAAAGAACTACATCATGATGCCGATTTGTATAAAGTCCGAATTCATGTATTGTCTTTTAAAATGCTTGTTTTCTGAATGGAATTTGGCTCAAAAAGGGCTACGCTTTGCAGGAGAATCTCAGAAAGTAATTTGCATCACCTGCTGCAAATTCCTGTCTATACAGGTCTTCACATTGACTTTGCTCGCTTTAGGTCTGGTTTGAACACACATTAAGTGTAAGTGATCCATTGACCTGGAAGTGTCAGTTGAAGTGAAAGTCCAGGGTGTGAGTTCTAGTGTAAAAACTTAAAGACAATGTCTGCTAAAGTTGAAGTTTAAATACTGAAAGCAGTTGAATCACGTTTTGTATGTATTTGATGTTCAAACGTGAAAACCTGAAAGAGTTTGAAGTGTCAGACGAAGTAGAAGCATTGAAAGGAGTTGATGACATGACCGTAGTTAAAATTTCAGTTGAACAGTAAGAGTTGAAAACAGTTGATGTGTAAGTGGTAAAGTAAAAATAACTGGTTCAAACACTCATCACAAATATAGTATGTTGACGCCTTCGCTTTGAATTCATAATGATAAATAATTCATGCAACATCCAGTCAAGATGACAAGATGATAAACCAGAATCTTTTTCTTTTTCACATTAAGCCGAGGCTTGACCCCAAGCTGCCCAATGTTTAATTAACTCTCACAGACTTGACGGGGGGGAGGAGGTGAAATCTTCAAAGAATATGACCACTGCTTTGTGAAACATCAAATCCAGCTCCAGATCCTATTGTGCAGAGTTTGCTCATAGTTGACCTCACCTTCTGTTGGGATATGCTGCTGAAAGACACGGCTGGCTCGGACCGCCCAGACAAAGAGGATTTCCCTCCAGGGAAACTCTGAGCCGTCAGTGGGAGATGCTGCTGCTGTCGTATGTCTGATCTGTTACTTATAAAGACTGAAAAGGATACGGAGAGATTAGTTGTTGTTTTTTCCATTCGTAGGTTTGCCTGAAAATCAGTAAGCCCCATGGAGAGGCTCCTATTGTGGATTCTGAAGCGACATACATCCTTTCTTTTAACACACAAACATCAATTTGTCTGTTTTTTTCTGACTGCAAATGATCACCACACTCAGCACAATCCCTTAAAACCTGCAGTTAGATGGTGTTTGTTTCTCTTGTGTGGTGCAAGCTAACCCGGAGTTTTCTTCTGCTGCCTCTGGTGGTGAAGAGACAGCCGAGAGTGTCTGGATGTTGGCAGGTTTAATGCTGGTATGTGGTAATTGCATAACTGCCTTTCATCTCAGTTTACTTCAGAAACATCTAAAATTTACTGTAAATTCTTTTCTTATTATGTCATGTCTGACAGTAGCTGTGTTAGTAGAATATCAGCTGGCAGTAAAATGCCCTTACTGGTAAGTACTGGTGATACAGATGAAAGTTAAATTATTTGCAATAATATTTGATTTAATAAAACACATTACTGTGTTACTTCGAGGAAAAGCTATAAAAAAAGAAAGAACAAAAAAGATCATGAACAAAGTATATTAGTTTATTCTATTTCACACAACTGTACAGTTTAAGATAATAGGTTTTTGATTATCATGCACTTACAATTTGTATACTCTGCTCTAGTAAGGTGCGCAACTAGGGAAATATTTTTTGTGCATCCTTATTTTTACATAGTTTTTTTATTTTTTATAAAACGAAGCACAGTAGGACAAAGAAGAAATTGATCTGAGAAATCTTCTATCCTTTTTATCAGATATTTGCGATGCTCAAATGAGTTTAAACTGTGGATTTGTTTGCCTCTTCTGATCAGCTTATCAGTCACGTTCCTCACCCAGATTTTCCAGAGCACACCCGGAGCTCAGCAGCGAAGTTGATTAGTCAAATGTTATCATATTGGATAGAAGAGATATCAGACCATTAAAACTTTAAAAGGTTTCAAGAAAAATCCCCAAAACACATGACGTAAGAGTTAAATAAAGTGACTTTAATAAACACTCTAAAGGGTACAGTACATAAAACACATTGGGCAATTACAGTAGCAGTTAACCTTGTAAATGCAATTAATAACTTTTAACCATCGGTTTCTTGTTCTTTTCAGCTATGTTAACTACACGGTGTCATGCCAACGCTTCCTGTGCACCGGAGGACTTCAGGAAAAGAAACTACCCGACTGCAGGTGTGTAGAGCACCAGATGTAAAAAATTACAGTATAAAATAGTTGGAATCAATGTGTTCATGGACCAGGATGGCAATTTTCTATTCCTATGAAAATGTGAGATAATAATTTTAAAAAGTGCACTAAGGAGCCAAAGAGAATCTTTAAGGTTGAATGTCACTTTAAATCAGTTCTCGCTGTTTGACGCCGACACCTCCATTTGACCCGACCATGTTTTAACAACCAGATGAATAGCAAAATAGAAAACTAAATTCTAATTTGAAATCTGTTCCATTGTTCAATTAGACAGCTGTATAGAAGGTTTGAGCTCAGGCCCCATCCATCATGTCAGCTGACCAGGTAAATAAATAAACAGGTTGAAAGCGTGGTGTGAGGAGGCGTTCAGGACAAATCTGGAGAGCTGTTAACTTGACAGCTGGGTGACACCACAGCTATCAGTGCATCATTTTTCAGGGTCATTTTTCAATGTATGTGATCCCTCCTTTCTTTTCTGTTTGTCCCTTTTCCTTGTAGCTCCCTTTCTCTTATTTCCTCCTATGTTTTCCTATCTGTTCTGTTCTTCCCTTTCCTTTTGTTTCCTTTCTCTCGTAGCTGACCCCACATATAGCTTTCATTTCCCTTTATAGTCCCCCATTATGTCTGTTCTTTGCTTTCCTCTCCTTTTATCTTTCCCTCTCCTTTCTTTTACTACCTTTTCTACCAATCCTTTCTGTTCTTACATTTGTAGTCATTTCCTTATTGTTTCCTTTCTCTCTTAACTGACTGGCTATGATATGCTAAATATGATGAACTAACTCTCAATAACTGGATCTCCCGAGTATTCAACAGTATTACTGTAACTGCACTTTGTCAAGAAACTGGGATTATTTGAGATGATGTTCTTCTGTGTACAACTTGTTTTTACTGAATGAATGAAGAATAAATAATAAAACAAAACCGGTAAAGAAAGATTCCTGTACAGTATTTTTTGTCTCGTCTCCTGTACTATTTGCACTCTGCAGGTCGTCTTTCTTCATCAATTAGGAAATGTGTTGGCATTACAGGCAAAGGGTTGAGTAATGCTGATGATGTCATTGATGCAACCCGCATTTTACAAATCACAACAAAATCATAAATCATGACACAGATGTCTGCCTCATTGGATTAACACAGTGTCCATATGGCTCAGTGTAATATATCAATCAGCACAATACGCCAGCCGCTCGCTGGCCTCTCCTCCACAGAGACAGGCCTTAATGGAGAACACGCAGTAATACATAAACTCCTCAGCTTTTACACTCGGAAACTGTCTGTTGATATTGCCAGGGCTGTTATTTTTATCACCATAGACTGTCATCTTTTATTTGCTTATCGTGTCTAGGTTTTAGCCAGGTTCTGTTTTTGACACTTCTTCCGTTTGCCTCCATTTTTTATGAGAATCCAATTTGGAGACACAACCATTTGCATTTCCTGTAAAGTGAAGCTCTTAGCGACTGCTCAAAGCCTGATCTTGCAGGACTCTAAAGGTAGCAGGAGGTTATGATAATTTCCTACACAATAAGGCTGCTGCTGTGAGCCTTATAACATGAACAGGCCTCAATGCTCCCTCTCTGCATATCAAAAACACAAGCGTTTATACACCACACAACTGAACTCATCTCATCTCTCTTCTGAAGACTCGTCCGACCATTATAGTTTTGAAAAGATCTCAGAAATCCTGCAAAATATAATTAAGGGATTCCACGCTGCAGATATGAGCTCTGTGCACTAATTATGGCACTGTTGCAAATGTATTCCTTCGTGTTTCAAGTTCACGCTATTGATTTCAGCGTTGTTCCCTCTTAATAACATTTCTTTTATGTCTCTGTGACCTCATGCATTAGTCCGCCTCATTTACATTCTGGTCTAAAGCTCCTCAAATGACACGATAAAACCTTTGAAGTAGGTGAAAATGATTTATTCATTTTAGTACACCTTTTTTTCTAAACAGATATTGAATATCTCAATATCTTTATTTAAGTAAAACCTGGCCAAAGATAGCAGCTCAAATGTAACAGAAGCATACAATTCAAAGACAACAAAAGTCTATAAGAGACACAGAAAGGGTACAAATAGGTAGACATCTCATATTACTGCAGCAGAATTAAGTTTTATTTTTTTAAACAGAAGTTACTAATTGACTTAGTAAATCTTCCCAAGCACTTCAGTATTTTGAAGTACTTTATTGAAATGTATACTGGTAACACTTAACAATAAGGTACCCAAAAAAGGGTAGTTACTGTTTTTGAAAGAGTAGCAAATTATTGGTTACCCTTTTTCAGAAGGGTAACTAATCATTTGCTACCCTTGTGAAAAAGGGTAACTACCCTTCTGAAAAAGGGTAACTAAGCATTCGTTACTGTTTTATAAACCATAACTACTAAAATTAAGATTTTGGAATGTTAAAAACTCAAAAACAAAACTTTTTTAGATGCTTTAAGCAAATATTAAATAAATTAAAACTTTCCACATTATACAAGAATATAAAGTAAAAAAAAGGTTAGTCAGAGAGTGCTGTGGACGGGACGTTAAGTCAGACTCAGTGGTGAGTGAAACCAAAGCAGAGGGACAGACACAGAGCTGTAGACGAGCCACAGTAGCACAGTTTTTAATTCATTAACTTTATCGGTTATCAGGAAAATAAAACGCAGACATAGATAATCAGATAAAAAACTGCCAAAACAATGGCCCAATAATCAGTCAATCCTAATTGCTAACCACCAATGAATGAATATCTTGTATACTACAGAAGTCGTTTCCCGGGGATTGTCTCATTTTTTTCCCCTCACAAAAAAACCTCAACAGAATAATGTTAAGGATGCCGTAATGAGAAAAAAGAGCCACACATTGCAGCTTTATGTCACAAGCTGAAAAGGTTGGGAACTACAGATGTAAAGCATATACATGTGAGAGTGGTGTGCCGTCCGTATTCACAGAGAGGTATTCATATATACATTTTCTGCAACTAATTAGGGTTGCACATCCACAGATAGATAATTAATAACCCAATACCACAACAAAAGCTGCTATTCACTTCCCATCTGAATTCACTGGTGGATCCTCACTCACTTGGGATTGAATAGCTGATGTATACGCCTCATTGTCAATTGAGTGTTGTCTGGTGGGTACTTGAAAATGCATTAACCTACAAACCAGGGGGAATAAGCCAGAGAGGTTCCATGTAAAACCAGTGAACCCATTAAAAGGCCTGATCAGAGCGCTCTGTTTATGAGTGTCTCCACTTCATTCTAATGTAGCTTTTAGATGATGCTAATAGATCACAGGCCGTTGTGATCAGACAAGGTAATGGACCTTTGTCACAGCTTGCTGAGTATGGCTTCAGGGCCACACACACACACACACACACACACACACACACACACACACACACACACACAAACAATGACCCTAATTAATAATGATTAGTCCTCTCTCAAACACACTCACAAAATGTGCAAATGGAACAATAAATATAGCTCTTAAACATGGCTTTTACAAGTGAACTGAAACAATCTCTACTAATCATTAGTAGACATCACCCTGATTTGTCATTATTACTCTGTGATGCGTGGAAAGGCAGATAAACCAGGGTCAGGTCTGGCACAGCAAGCACTCGTCAAAGTTTAAAGTGAGAATCAAACAGCTCGGAAAGTCCAAATACAAACTCAGACCAGACAAAGAGAAAATCTACTTAGTTTAATTAGTGATAGAAAACAACTATGTGCATTTACTGCTCGTGTCAAATTTTGAGGTACTTTACTTGAGTACTTCTGTTTTATGCAGCCTTATAGTACTACTATCACAATATTTAAGTGTAAAATACTATGTATTTTGTATTCTGCTACCTTTATCTGAAAGCTGCGGGTACTACGGGTAGTTACTTTGTAGAGTAAGGTTTTAAATACAAGATATAAACTATAGTTTGTCATGCATTAAACTAGCTGAAATTTGTTAGTTTGCTACACTGAGCACAACATTAAATGCATCAATAACAATAATCCAATGATACAACATGCTGTTTTATTAATTATTATTCAGAAAATCAAATGGAAAACAGTCATGTGGAAAGTCAAAAAATACTGAATAAATTGATTATGCTGTATGAAATCTTGTGTATACTGTGCGTGCATGTTAACAAGTTTTCTGCCTTCATTGACAAACAAATCACAAGGGTATTGTTATCTAATGTGAACAGGATTGTAATGTCTCACTATTGTTGATGAAAAAATGTAACAGAAGCAGAGAAATTAACCCCCTCTGCCCTAACATATTGGAGGTGGGAGATAGGTTTTTCCAATTAAAAGAGCACGCTGCACATTTATCATCACTCAAGATGGACAGTTGAAGAATTTAAAAAAAAAAAAGGATAAAGATTGATACAGCAGATTCCATGCATTCTTCTTCCATGGCAAAACCCCATTACCCAGAATGCAACTTGCACACATAACAGTTTGGCTAGAGAATCGTGATGTAGCCGCTAATGTAGCCTCGAGTTTTTGTTTTATATCATTGTAAACTGAATATATTTGGACGAAACAAGTAATTTGAAGATGTTACTGGGAACTCATGTTTACGAGTATTTACCACTACATTCTGGCTCATTATTTGATTAAGATGAAGCATTAAAAAAAAAAATCAATATCAATGTTTATTAAGGCCCTATCTGGGTTTAGGCGGTAGTCAACATAGCCTGTTGGAAGGGACAACATATTTTATTTTATAAAAATAAAATCAACCTAAATATCCAATGTATAAATCAATAAATCACAGGGGGAAATGAGTGAGAGTGTGAAAGTGTTTCTGCGTGGATTTATATGACTTAAATAAAACTGACATGCATAATGCATAACAAAGAAAATGAATTGTTCACCTTCGAGATAAAAAAAAAATGCAGCTTTCCAAACACTCGCTGCTTTGACTCCGTGTGTCACTCTAAAAAAGTCTGTTGTCTTTCCAGCAAAAATCATGTCCTCCATCAGTGAGCCGACCACCAGAGCATCACTTCTGACAAACAGCTTATTGTTTTAGCCCAGAGAGACAGAGAGAGGCAGCACACAGTGGGGATAGTGGATAATAGGGGGCATAAAAAAAATAATGATTAGCCTACTATGTAAATGGCAATTAAAGGACACTAAGTGCTGCAGGCGTTGTCCTTGCATTTTACAGTTGGTTTTGATAGGAACACACAGCTGCTGAAAGCCTCTGGCCTCTGACACTCATTTGTCAAAATGAGTGTCAGAGGGCACTATGCATTAAATCAATTACATTTAATGAAGAAAAGTGATCAGAGTGATCAGTCCACATCCAAGTATCTAACCTGTATGTATACGTGGTACGAAACCAGATGACGTTACTTTCTTTGCTTCTCCAAAACCCAAACTTTTGAGCCCAGTCCACACATCCTAAACAAAACCCTGATAAATGATGGAAATGGTCAACAACGACTGCTGTAGTGTGCAGCGCAAAACGAGCATCATTAGTTTTGCTTAAACTCACGGGGCTCTCAGTGTAGTTGAACGGGGGCCGTGTGAACTCGGAGATGACGGGGAAGAGAGGAAGAAGAAGAGAGGACAAACAGCACTGGATGCACAGAGGTTGTCTAAATGCTCACTGATTGATCTCTTCAAACAGTCAGTGCACACACAGATGGGAAATTGAAGATGATTTGCATAGAAGTGCACTGCCACCTAGTGGCAGTTTGCATGCAAAAAGCACAGAAATAAGAAAGATGTATTTTTTACATTTAACTTCCAACTCATTGTTGGATAATTCTGAGCAAAATAACTTTAAATGTCAGAACAATTCAATAACAGAAAATACAGGGAAAGTGAAAAGAAGTTAAAAGAAGGCTCCTGTTATCTGAAAGATGCAGAAACGATTATTGAGTGTTTAGTATAGATTTAATGAAAGTCTAATTTCAGACACCAAGAGATAGACAGCATCTCTCTCAGTTTGAAGTTGAGCAGCCATGCAGATAGTTGTATGGAGTTTGCTGCCTCCACCCCAAAAAAAAAGGAGGTGGATGGAGTATTATTTGTGGTAGTTAAAGCACTGATAAAGTACATTTTAATATAGTTAAACAGAAATGTCTCTTTCCATAAAACAAAAGTCCGGTTCCCTTGGATCGTCCGGAAAAGACACTGTCAGTATTTTACTTAGTTTATTAGTTAATTGTTGTCCACATAGTGTAAAAGTAACATTGGATTCTCTCATAAGCGTAAACAAGTAAACGAGGTCAAACAACAGGACTATTGTGTAGGACTATTTCTTCAGGTTCTTCCAATTCACAATTTGGTTGACTTTGTTTTGAACACCACAAAAAGTCCGTATACCTCCAATTTAATGGATTGGAGAAAGAAATCTCCAAACCTGAAAAAAAAAAAACATCTGCATGATACAGTTATAAGGTTAAGTTTAATATGATTTGGCCTAACCAACCCTTTAAGCTTTCAGCACCCCATCAAACTGGTCTCTCAGACATGACCTCTGGGTGAGGCAGGAAAGAGGTCTTTGTTCCCACCCATGGGGAGCAGTAATGAAGTGGACTGGCTTCCTGCTGCAGCTCATCTCAAGTGATCTCAGCGTAGACAAGAGAAGCGATCTGGACGTGAAGTCACACTTGATTTCATTTTTCGGTGCCGATGAGATCTACAGCAGTTATCTGATGAAATTGAACAACCATTACTAAGTGAATAAAGCTCTTTTGAGAGCTCCCTAACAGAAACCCAGCACGTCCCCCCCTTTGTCCACAGTTTTGAATTCATTGGCCCCCTCTCGACAAGATGATAGGAATAATCTCGCCAAGTGAGATTGACAGTTCATTTCAAAAATCAATATTTACAATTTACTTCTTTCAAAGTTCATTCTGGGAAAGGGCTCCATATTATCCACCTCCCAAATAAGCTGATCATATCTCCGCTGGCCCTGGAATGAGTTTCCTACCCAAAATGTGTCGAGGTTTTTTTTCTCCTCCTCCCTCTCTCTCCCTCTCAGAAATCAATGTCTGCGTTTGTGCGCTTTAATCTGGCCTCTGATGACAGTAAATCTTTATCTGTTTCTGGGCGAGCAGCAGTGAGCGGCTGACACCATTTCCCATCAGAACAAAGAGCCAGGCCTGTGTGGACTCTGGGAGATACATGGGGCTCTAATGTGGCTGGACATGTTTCAGCAGGGCCATTAATCAGAGAGGGTGACAGCTAGACCTGCTGGGGTTGTCGTCAGCCCAGAGAGCCGCAGCATACTCAGAAAACTGAAGAGTCCAAGGCAGGTGGATAGAGATCAAACCTCAGGTCCTATATCACAACATGAGCCTCGATATTTCTATCTGAAAGCCTGTGTTCTCACCAGAAGATTTTACTCAAAGAATTATCTACTAAGAATTAGAAATATATGGAGAAAGGTCCTACTCAAGTCCAGTATTTGAGGCTAACTACTGCTTTTTTCAAACTGGGGCCCATTTCCCCATGCATTTGTGTCTAAAAGGTGTCAAGTGACTGATCCTAAATCCTTTAAATTTGATCCAGCACTGAGCGAGATCCCAATAACAAGCCGGCTCAAACCAAGCTGCAATGTAACCTAATGGGGAAATTGTGCAGCCTTGCTTTTTTGTCAAATAACAATGTTTTCTTGGTACTTACAGGCTCAGATTGTTGCTAAAAGTGTCTGACAGTTGTCATAAGGCTATAATACATCCATGGTTTCACGGTATCTAAAAGATTGGAAGAATGGTTTGTATTTGCTCGTGTCCCAGCCCTGCTGATTGTAGGGGGACATCCTCTTACGTGGTGACACAGCGTTGTGTCCCGAGCGCGCGCTCTCTCTCTCTCTCTCTCTCTCTCTCTCTCATTTAAATATTAAGCCACGGCCCTGGCAAACGTTTCAATAACAGAAGACTCTGATTTATGTAGCCTACTCACAAACATCCTATTAGAAGTAATAAAAGGGGAGGCGATATTGCTGGAAAACCATCATGAAGTACAGTAATGCAACTCACATCAAACTCTATAACATATTGCTCATATCTAAGTAAAAATGTATATTAATGTGTGCATCGAGTAGCTGCAGTTCTCTTTGACTAAGGTTTTTCTACATGTAAAGTGCAGCTTCATATCCGTGTCAATAACAATAGAGCTGCAAATCTTTTAAAGCTTAACAAAAATGTTTTTCTTCCTCTAAGTTTCATGCATGAGCATTAAAATGAGAATATAAATAATTTACCGGACACTAAATCCTGTATTGAGGTATACACTTCCAACATGATAGTTAAAATATATGTGCAGGCCTACAAATACTGTACAATATGTTCATAGACCGTATTGCCTGGCCAGATTAATCCAGGGCTCATAAAACTGCCAAGCCCCTGATAACTCTTCTCAACCTCTGTTTAATGTGTACAGCTTTTTTGCCGATTTTGCAACAATAGCCCACTGCTCCTTCTAGGTGAATTTTGTCATAATGTGATTACATTTATGAATTAAAAATAGAATAATTCAATAGAAAGGATTATAAACATACAAGCCCAGAAATGATTATGTAATTCATTTCTTCAAGTGGGTTTGACTCAAGGATCCTCAGGATTAAGAACTAATGCAGTAGAGTTAACAGAGTCCTTTTGGCTGTTGATTGATGCATATTGCCAGATACATTACCAATTAAACTAGTACAAACCAAATGCTCATCACTTTACCCGCCGGGCTATTCTGACTCAGCTTCCATGTATCAATGTGCATGTGACGCTGTGATTTCAGTAGAACTAATTATGAAGAAAAGGCTTAAAGAAATACAACCTTATATATCAATGCTAACATTTATGTCATACTTAAACTTTAATGACGTAAATCCAAATATCTAAAAAAAAATCATAGCTGGAGTGGAGCAAAAAAAACATCAAATACAACCACACAAAAAAACAATGACAAGTTACTGCGAGAACCCTCGAGTGAAGTCCAATGATGATTCATAATCTCCACTGTATTAATAACACCACCTCCAGCACTGAAAGAAGGGAATGCAGTAATATCATTCAGCAGATTTATGACACCCCCCAGCGAACCAAACAAGGCTGAATAGCACACTCACTGTGGCTCCATGGGGAATTATTGGGTGGTAATCTATTGTTAAGCATCATTAGATTGATGGATGAAAACAGCAGCCACCTAAACACAATCAATTCATATCTAATTAGCCCGTATTATTTATGACACTTTGAATAGGCAGGTTGAGAGTCTCAGGGGAGGAATAGAGACCTCAGCTGCCACAGAGCGAAAAGAGGAATGGGAGAGGTTATCAGGCTGTGTGAAAGAATGTGTAAATATGGTTTAATACGTATGGCAACAACCGCTTCAGGGTGTCCAGTCAGGACACTATTTCAATGTATAGGTGAGAGGGTGGGAGAAAGGAGATGCAGAGTCCAGGGGTGCAGATTAGATGGTTTATGTAAAGAATAGGCTTGTGTTTCTGTGTGTGTGTGTGTGTGTGTGTGTGTGTGTGTGTGTGTGTGTGTGTGTGTGTGTGTGTGTGTGTGTGTGTGTAACGACAAGCACAGCAATACAGACTGTTTAGAAATGCTCATTACAGACCAATATCAAAGGCAAACTTAAGCTAAACGTAGCCATCTAAAATATCATACATAGAGCGATATTAATGGCTAACGTAAATAACTAAAATGCAATGAGCTTTCAGCGTTCAGAGGCGTCGTCACTTTGGGCACACAAGGCGCACATGCAGAGCGCGTGATCAGGACCAGTGGATACATAATGGGAATGCATGCACAGGGCATGGCCTTTTTTTACACAGGCTGGGTTATTGATTAGCATTGAAGATCTACAAATTAATTTCCCACCAGAGGGGGGAGAAATGCAGGTAAGGTTAGAAGACACAGACAGGAAACCCACCGATCCACCAAAATCACACAAGTAGTAACTGGGATATTATTTCTGGAAGAACATGCTTCAGTTTATGTTTTATTAAAAGCTTAGAGGCCCACAAACTAAATTAAAAAACACAATATTTTATATAATATCGGATATAAAGATATACATGAAACATACAAGCATTCCCCAAAAACATGTAAAAAGATAGAGAGAAAAGAAAAGCTACTCAGGACTAAATACTTGTACAAGCACGCCACCTGCTGGACAATTGAGGTTATTGACAGTAATGAGCAAAGTAAAAATCAAATATTTTTGAGTCTTCACATTACCCTGAAAAACATCTAGATTCAGTCCTCTACCTTTGGATTAAAGACCCAAGCAACAGTAGACATGGAAAAGGGATCTCATACTCAAGTAAAGGTGTTACTGTAAATTACTCTTACTCAAGTAAAAGATGTACTAAGAAAAAGTAGGCCTCAGTCAAAATGAAATGTGCTTATATCTTGCATTACATGCAGTGGTGGAACGTAACTAAGTACATTTAATCAAGTACTGTAGTTAAGTACAAATTTGAGGTACTTTTACTTTACAGAAGTCTATTTTTTAATGCCACTTTCTACTTCTAGTCCACTACATGTCAGAGAAAATAATTGCACTTTTTACTTTTTAAATTTAAAAATATGATGTTTTATTATAAATTTAAATACACAACAATATAACAGCCTACAAGTCCAGCTGAAATGATTTGTAAGACTAACAGTTTATTGAAAACTTGAAAGTTTTGATTGTATCCAGTTTCTAAAATTTACTTTTAATACTTTAAGTTTTATCTGATATTACTTACATACTTTTACTTAAGTAACATCTTAGATGCACGGCTTTTACTTGTCACAGAGTATTACAGTATGGTATTAGTACTTTAATAAAGGTTACTTCGTCCAACACTGATGATGTCAGTATACTGTACACCAAAGACCCCTGGTGTCCATGGCAACAATACGTTCCATGTCTAGGGACACAACTGATTATCAGTTGGAAATATCCACTAATTTTCCTCAGTAAAATGAATAACCAGAAAAAATAAAAAACTAGACAACTATATCAACTATATATAAAATATCAATAAATGAAGTAAGAGCACGACTGTGCCACATTAATTAAAACAGGCTAAATAACATGACTCTTCTCATAGAGTCAACAGCAGAATTAAACATCACCAAAGCATCAACTCAGAGCTGCTGAAGCCACACACACACACACACACACACACACACACACACACACACACACACACACACACACACACACACAAAGTAAAACTACACAGCTTTTACACACCTTGAGACGCCCTCATCTAGTTTGTTGTCAAACTTACCTGTCTCTGTCTGAACATCAGTCTTTTAGTCTCGGTTCAACTTCTCTCCTCCTAAATGCTCAATGCAAAATATAACGAGTAGACCTCTCTGTCCCAGTATAACCAGTCCGAACCTCACACCTGGTTAAAGTTCCACCATGCGCATGGTAGCTTGTTAGCGTTTTCCCGGCGGGCGGGCGGGTGGGACGCACCTGTTAACAGCATCTCGGGTGTGTTTGATTTAGGTAACTCAGCCTGCTGGCCGAGTGGTGCATTAAATCAGTGATTGGTTGATTAAGGTAGATACAAACTTAACTACACCCAGTTTAATAATGCAAACTATAATCAGTAGACGTGATCATTAATTTGATTGCATTGTTGTGGTCATTGCAAGTTTCGCCCATGTGCAACCACACCCAAATGTCCCCTGAAACTAAAGGTAACGCAGGTCTGTTCCGGAGTGTTAGCTGAGTGAATGAGTCCCACCCTCCTGGGGTTCTGCCCTCCTGGAGCCGCAGACAGACCAGCAGCTCAGATAAACAGACAGGTGAACAGACAGACAGGTGTAAAGAAATACAGGTGAACAGACAGACAGGTGTACAGACATGCAGGTGAACAGAGAAACAGATGTGCAGAAAGAGAGGTGAACAGACAGACAGGTGTACAGACAGACAGGTGTAGAGATATACAGGTGTACATAAAGAGAGGTGTACAGACAGAGAGGTGAACAGAGAGACAGGTGAACAGAGAGACAGGTGAACAGACAGACAGGTGAACAGAGAAACAGATGTACATAAAGAGAGGTGTACAGACAGACAGGTGAACAGAGAGACAGGTGAACAGACAGACAGGTGAACAGAGAGACAGGTGTACATAAAGAGAGGTGTACAGACAGACAGGTGAACAGAGAGACAGGTGAACAGACAGACAGGTGAACAGAGAGACAGGTGTAGAGATATACAGATGTACATAAAGAGAGGTGAACAGACAGACAGGTGAACAGAGAAACAGATGTGCAGACAGACACAAAACACGGCACATTTTGAATTTGCAACATCTGCCTTTTCAATCACATTAACTCAAATTGTTAAATGTAACGCCTGGTTATAATAGGTGTCATGTATGATTTCTCCCTAATGATCACCATTAAGTACTCCAAGAATGTTTCAATAGTGCTGATTGCACTTACACAGTCCAGGAGGTGTGCATCAAAGCTGAGCGAGCAGAAGGTGAATTTCATTTTATATCGAAATGAGGTTATTGGCTGCGTATTAACTGTTCCTGTTTTTTAAGCCCTTAGATGTGATAAAAGAAGGTAGTTATTCAACGGGAATTGTTATTGTAGGTAAAGCAGCTGAGAAACCAGAAAAAATGTAATCAATTTATTTTCTGTATAAAATTAAAACTCAGATGTTTAATATCTTTATTTAGATGTATTGAAAAGAAAACACACATAAAAACAAGAAAACAACACACACCCAAAATCCCCTAAATATGTTATTCTGTCATATTTACAAGACCTGACAGCTTTTTTGCAGTAAGAATAACAGTTTTTTTTTAAAGTCATTTTGAGCATTTTGGCTTGGAGTAACGGCAGGGTGTCTTATGCAATACAGGATATTAAAGTTAAAGCTCATATGTTTTAAGTAACCTGACTACCAATGTAGTAGTGTACCTGCATTTAAGAAACACCTCTAAGTGTGCTCTGTTTCTTTACAGTACATCTCATGTCCATGAAATCCTCTCATGCTTTGCATTAAACCCCGCTTCTCAAATGCAAATCCCTTTTCTTTCTTTTCTGAGCCAGTATGAAAGGCTGGGCTGCTGTAAGATACTGTATGCATAGTGGCTGCAGGGGGTGGAGAGGAACACGCAGCAGTACCTGTTTGGAAAAGACATCTTAATCAAATTCAGCCTTAGTGAGAAACAGGAAACAATATGTAATCTGTACAGATCAGAGAGCCAGGTGAACCAGCTCTGGTAAGACTGATTACATCCAAACAAGATGTAGCATGTCACTGATTACAGCTGTGCTATTATTAGTAGTAGTCGTAGTATTATTCATGAATATCTTTGTATAATTTATACACTCACAAAACAACATTGTACACGTGTTTACGTGGGTTGACTTGAATGTATTTGTTTGCTTATAATAAAAAGACAAAAATGGGTAAACATTTTACAGTGACGTTGAGTTTAAGAGTACTAAATCAGAAGTTCCCATTAGCAGAAATGGGGAAAATCCAACATGTACATTAGGTTTTAAGGATGCATCTGCATGTTTGACTGTGGAAAACATATCAGAGAAAGTTGGACAAAAGACTACTGAAAACCATTAGGGAATATCCAATGAGATCATTTGTATATGTGTGTGTTTAAAATGTGGTGACACATGAGTAATGTTACTGAGTTTGATAGAGCTCCGTGCACACCTGGTAACAGTATGTTAAACAGAAATATATCATATATCAGTAATGTGGGGTTTTTCCATCTCAAATACCAATATGTATTGGATTTAAATATCCAGGATCATCATTCAGAAAACAGAAGATGCTCTCAACACCAGGGGCGACATCAGAGCATTTTGCTGATCTGAGAGTCATGACCTTTGTAAGTCATACTGATGTTAGTGGACGGTGCCGTCTCCATCCTGCTGCGGAGCTCCCTGGTGTCTTTCACGGGACACTTGCTGGGCAGCCGGCACCAGAAAACCTGCTTGTAGGAGTTCCTGAAGTTCTCCGACAGGAAGGCGTAGATAATGGGGTTGACGGACGAGTTGCTGTAGGCCAAGCAGTGAGCCACCATCCTGAACAGGAAGGAGGCCTGGTTCAGGGGGAAAGAGCCAAACTCCACCCACAGGTGAACGATGTGGTGAGGCAACCAAGACAGGCAGAAGACGATGACCACCACCAGGACTGTCTGGGCAGTCTGGGGAGATAATGGTTGGTAACTGTTATTAAATGTATCTTAAATATGCAGTATACGAGGAAGAAAAGTAGAAAATCCTCACATTTGAGAAGCCGGAACCAGTAAACGTTTGGCAATTTTGCTTGAAAAATGAAACAATGATTGATTATTGAAATAGTTGCAGACTGCAGAATCAAGCTAATCAATTAGTTGTTTCAGATCTAGATGCAAGTCTACAGTGTGCAGTCTTTTTTTTCAAAGAGAATTTTGCACACTTGCTTTTCAAACACCACTACAGCACAGACCTGATCCATCATTGAACCATCAGACACACAAGGAGAAATAAGAGAAGCATTACCCCATCATACCATTGGCCGATTATTGTAAAACATGTTGAACATAAAGAGACGGAAATAACCACCAACCTTCTTTTTGGAGAGCTCTGATTTTTTGGACACATTCTTCAGCTTTTTGTGCAAATGGTTTAAAACCTGCAATAATGAAAGTGGGAAAAAGACAGAGGCTGTAAATATGGTGTTGTTTCTATTTCAAAAGATCTTAAATTAAACCAATCAATGTTGCACCAGCTACAAGAGTTAATACACTTTTGCATATCATTACACATGATTTATACATACCAGCTGCCTGGACAAATACTGTTTCAGTGATCATTTGTCAATTTCAAAGGACTGTGGCTGAAAAGTCAACATATTTATTGGAAATGGCTTTATGGGAATAAAAGCCACGATTTAAGATCATGTTTTACTTCGCAAGAATCTAAATTTGGTGTGAACTGTCAGAAATCTGTCATTAACACCGTGGATCAATGCGCATTCATTCAGTCTGATTCACGCGTATACCCACCTTTGCGTAACAGACAGATATCAGAGTGAGAGGCAGGAGGTATCCAAAAACAAAAGTGCACATCACGTAGACTTTCCTCTGGTGACCTGGCCAAACCTCCCAGCAGAAGGTGTTGTTGTCCTCCCTCACCACGATGCCCTGGTAGTGCGCAACGGGAGCTGCCATGGCCAGAGACAGGATCCAGATCAGCACCACTCCGAACATGGCGTGACTCTCCACCCGGATCGAGGAGGACTTCCTGGCGTGGACGATGGCCACGTAACGGTCCACGGACATCGCCGACAGAGTGAAAATGCTGACCAGCATGGACACGGTGAAGAAATAGTGGATGAACTTGCAGATGAAAGCTCCCAGCACCCATGTGGGCAGCATGTAGATGGTGGACTGGAAGGGGACGCAGAAGAGGAGGTAGGATAGGTCCGCCACGCTCAGGTTGAGGATGAAGATGTTAGTTGTGCTCCTCGGTTGTCCCGGTTTACGGCGTGCCAGCACCGTGATCACCATAGTGTTCCCAAGCACCCCGAGGATAAAAACAAGTCCAAATATCAGAAGAGAAATAAAGTTATCTACACCCATCCCCAGCGCAGGTTTACCTGGCAGCCTCACGGTGTTGCTGTTGAAAGGCTGGCTTTGGTTTTCCAACTGTAGCTCCATCTTTTTCCACTATTCAAGAAAAGTTACATGTTGATATAAAACATGCATATCCTCCACGTGAAGCTCGTGTTGGATTTTCTCTTGAGTAAAGGTTGGATGGAGCTCATGCATTCGCAGGCTGTTCCTAAGCAACGTCACCATGTTGTGCGCAAAACAGCCAACCAATACCTTTCCACTGTTTTTACTGACCTGCAGCCAGTGAAATGGAAATAAACAGTTACACTTTAAACTGTTTAAACCATTAACAACATAGTTCACCAAGCATTCAGTCTTTAGTTTAACATTATATGTCATATGAGGTAGACTAAATATGTATTTATAGTAGGTTGTTTTGCAGTATTTGTAGAAATACAAACTCATTATATATTACAATTATTACATGCATATAAGATACCCACATGCTCCAGTTAGAGAGTCCACCCCCATCCCCCCCAAGCTAAAACATTTCCGATTATTCATAATTTCTTTGCACTAAGAAAACACACAATATCAAAAGTGTGGCCTTGTATAATTAATATGATGAACTGTACGATTAATGTGCCTGCCAACATAAAAGAAGCTTTTTGTTTTGTTTCAATAACGATTGCACTTCGGTCTAATACGATGAATGGATTTGGACATTTTCTGAGACAAATACTGTGAAGCATAAATATTTATCCTGGTGGGCTTCGACCACAACGTCATCAGGTCTCACTGACTGCATCAGTAATTCATCAACTTCCCTGTTTCATACGAGATTTACTTAGTACACATATATATTAATACATGCATAAATGCTTATCTATGTATAATGATTGATTTCAAAGACCGTTCCAGTTTGATCTGGATTTTCAGAACATTGCAGTATTGGTTTTGCACAACCATTTTCATTGAGGGAAGCAACATGCATGATCCAGCATTGTTTACCAATTCTAGGACTTAAAAGTCAGGATATTGAGTTCTTCTGTAACAAGACATGGAATTTTAACACAAATTTCATGATCCATCCAAAAGTTGTTGAAACGTTTTAGACCCCTTGACCGACAGACCAACATTACCATCCCTAGAGCCATGGCATTAGCATAGCTAACTCTGTATCTCAGAAGTCCCCCAAACCTATGGAAGTACAACATTAAATTAGTGGATTTAACGGTAAATTTTAAATTTTTAACATGACATTTTTATTGATTTTGTAAGGAACATTGTGAATTAATCCTTCTAAAACGGCTTCTTCTCAAGAATCAAATACTAAACATGGAAGTGAACGTGCACACACTCAGCCAGGAAATTCTTTCTCATTTTTCTCATTTCCATCGATTGTCCCTAGTCATCAGCCTGTGTTAATGATCTGCTCTGATCAGGTCTGGGAACGGCTGCATGATCATTTAGTCAAGCTTTTGAGTCTCAGACGGACCAGTGTTGAGAGATCTGCCCAAAAGATAACCATCTGGAAATGACGACAGAGATGAGACACATGCTGTTTAACCTGAGAGCAGAGGCTGATGTTATCTTGGGGTCCACTTGTCCTCAGACGATCATGTGCCTGCTTAATTTGCTGGTGTTAATCAGGTAAATTCAACATGTTACACTATACTCTTATGAAGATGAGGATGGTAGTGATACTGATGAAGATGGTGGTGATTGTTTGGATCTTAGCCTTTCAGAAAATGAATAGCAGTCATTATATCACAGGCTTATTGTACATTGGGGAGCAGGGCAGTTGTTTTGTAATTGGTTCGTGTCCTTAAGCAGCCTGAAGTTTCCATGGTGACTCTTTGCTCTATTGACCAAGATGTTATCCATCTTTCTGCTGGGTAGGAGAAAGACCCACTGAAGCTTTAAGACAGCCTCGAATTTCTCAAGCCATATAGTACTTATTCCTGCAATTGGGACAAAGCTGTTAATAAGATAGATGTAGCAAACCCTCCTGTTTTCATTCTTGGCACTGTCCGCGATGATGAAATAATTCAGCACTCATCAGCTCATGACCCTA
The DNA here is from genome assembly GCF_013103735.1 of Etheostoma cragini. NCBI lineage: Eukaryota > Metazoa > Chordata > Actinopteri > Perciformes > Percidae > Etheostoma > Etheostoma cragini. The sequence continues at coordinate 19,785,161 of NC_048420.1, read as the reverse complement.
AACCAGTGTCAGCCCATCTGTCCACTTGAGAATGACATCCCTCCTTTCTGTAGATTTGTATAGTGAAGGTGTTCTTAAAGAGTCCTTAGACTCCTTAGTCTAATGTAAGGGACTAACATTTATTTATGTGGCATTGTAAAGAGTCCCTTGTTTCCTAAATCTTTATTATTTCTAGTATGTTTGTGAAGATTGTACACGGTCAAAACCAGACCAAAGAAAGCCTTTTAATACACAAGTTTTACTGTCTAAGAATGTCTGAAGAATGAATGTTTTTTTCTGTTCCAAAACAGTGTATATGTATAATTATATACAGTATATATATATATATATATATTATAATTTAGTGAAGAACTGATAACAGAACAAACAGAACACATCTGTGCACAGTCCTTGTGATTAGGAGTTAAATGCATTTTTCAAATGAGGCATGTGTGACTCTTCCAATGGTGGACCACCATTATTAAAGTGCCAATGAAGCCTGCTACTGCCAGTCATAATTATTCTTTAGGTATACTCCGTGGTCATGGATGGATGAAGAGACCATAGGCCCCTGGGCACAGACGTGCAAAGGGCTCCGCCATCTTTTCTACATTAGAGCAAGAAACAGACTTGTGATGCTTTTGCGATTTGTTATTTTACATCTGTTTGTACTTGTTACACTTTCTTTGTGTTAACTTTGTGAACTCTTTGTGGCCGGTTCTGCATGTGTCTTTTCGAGTTAAATTTTGCAGGTGAAGGCCAGGGGGAACCCAGACACTTTGGGCCGGTGCCCGGTTCAGTAGTCCATCCACGCCTGTGCTCGAGACTAATCTCCCAATAAACACATCTGGGGAGATTCTGGTAGCTGATAATCCAACCATTTTCCAAATCTATTGATTGCTGTTTTCCAAAGAGAAGAAACTATAAAACATTCCCAAATCAAATGAAGGAAAACACCAGCTACATTTTAAACCTCCAGCAGTAGTCATCGCCAATGAGTCCCATTTTTTAGCCGTGCTACTTTATTTTGTTGGCATTGTCATTTGGTTTGTCCCAATTGTAAATGTATCGCTACTTCCTAAGTTTTTCTTTATGCTCATTAAGACAGATGGTGTGTGGCGATTGACAAATTAAGAAGAGAAGAAAAGAAGTCACAAAGAACAACGTCTTAATAAACGAGCTGTAACACACAGTAATCTCATGCTATCATACAACAAAAGCAGTGTCCCTGCAGCACCTTCCCTCCACCTCTATGTGATCTTCTTCCCCAACCTTGTTAGAGACTTAAGAAGATAAGCTGCTTTGGACCCTGCTGCTCTTCCTCTCAGGTAGTTAGCCCTTTAGACTCAGACCTGTTGTTACCATGACACTGAGGGATGAGAGGAGACCACAACTACAGCTCATCCATTTACCCCAATCATTTGAAATAGACTCACCTTGCTTGCTAAATAGCTGGGAGCTGCAGATTGACATTTGGGTGATTTAATCCAGTGTTCTGTTCTCTTCTGTTTTGTTTTGGTCAGATGTAAAAACAGCATGTCTTTAGATTATAGTGTGTGTTTGTGTGTCTTGGAGATAAAATTGAGGATGATATTGTCACTTTAAGTGTGTTAGTCTTTCTGATCAAGCTGGTATCATTCTTCAGTGTCTGAAAACAAAAAAATGTATTTATAATAGGTTGTTTTGCAGTATTTGTAGAAATACTGACTCATTATATTTTACAATTATTGCATGCATATAAGATACCCACATCTGCCACATCCGTTATTCCCTCACATTAGACTAAGGAGTCTAAGGACTCTTTAAGAATACCTTCACTGTACTAATCTACAGAAAGGAGGGATGTCATCTTCAAAAATGTATTTATTTTTCCCATTGAATTTATTTCGGAAATGTATTCTCACAATACCAGACAGGTCCCCTTTTTTGCTAAACAAAACATGGCCGATATACCCTCAGAAGTCATGGTATACTGCAGATCTGGAATGCTAAAGTCAAGACAGCAATGATAATTTGGTTTATCAAAATGTCTTCAAATTTAAGTACAGACAAAAATAATGAATGTATAATGTTATTGTTTAGAAAAGACAGAAAGCTTAGTTTTATGTTTCATTTTTGCTCAAATGTTGAATGAAGAATCCCAGATTACAGTCCTGTGGGAGAAGTAGCAACACTGCTCTGTAAAAATACTCTGAGTGTGAGTGTGCGTGTGTGTGCGTGTTCAGAGAAGTGTTGATTACCATTAGGTTGAATTCACAGTTTTCTAACACTGTCTCAGTGGAACAAAGTAAGTGTTTATTGCAGGCTGTTAATAAGTCATAGGTGATTAAATGTTGTTCTCCTGCACATTCATGCACATCGCAGTCCCCCACACCAGCAGTAGAGGGAGTGAGGGAGGTTTGCCCCGACAATCAGTCTTTACAGTGTGAGTCATATTCCTCAAGTGTCTCAAGTGCAAAGACAAACAGGTCTGTTATCAGACGGTGTCTAGAGCCAGAGGACGTTTCTTTTAAAACTTGTTTTTTTCTGCAGTTATATGTGTTGAACATGTGTGCTCAGTGTCACCACACACTCACACTGGGAGCTGAAGCCGACCCTGGCCTCAGCGCTTGCTGATTGAATTTGTTGCCTCAGTCGCACACAGCTATTACCGTAATCCATGCATGCAACATACTGTAGGAGGCAACATGGCGGTTCATTAAGTACTGAAGTGAAATATCGGTTTGTACTGGGAACATGCTATTGTCAAAGATCAGAAATACTTTATTGATGGCATCTGAAGTCACTTGTTCTAAGTTAATGAACTTTGTATATAGCACCTTTCAATGGAACCGTCTGTGTCCACCTTAACATAACCAAATGTGAGGCAGAAGAATGAGTAAAGAGAAAGAAAGAAAGAGTACATGACTGTAAAGTGAAAAAAATTACATATTTCATCAGTCAACTACACACATTTTTAGAGGAATAATTTGCTGCACATGACAATCTTGTCAAATTTTTTAAAGAATTATGGTCATGTCATTAGATTATTTAGTTCAAATCTGTTATGTTCAAATAAAGTGAAAAACATGAATGACTAAATGACATTTCCCATACAGAAAGTTGTGATCATTCTCTGATGCCTGCCAAAGATGACAGACCATGATGCCCATACAACCCATAAATGGCTGAAATCACATTCATTTGCAGGGTGTCATGTGTTTCTTTCAACCATATATTGGTGTAGTGAAACTCTGAAGGTGAAGATAGAAATGGAAAAAAAGCAACCAAAAGCAAAATGATCAAAGAGCATCAGTGTGTAGCTTCTCTTCTTTTCTGATATTTACTGTAAAATCTGAATGTCTCCTTTTTGCATCAATCCTTTATTTACAGAAGTAGTGGCTCAAAAATATCTTCTGGGCCTCCATTTGAAACAAGAGTGCATGATATTGTTTAGATGCTAAACAAATGATAGCATTATGCTCAAGCCCTGGCGGCAGCTTCTGCCAAATGTTGATGAAATCGTTGGCTTTCAACCACCAAGACATTTGCATTGAGTTGTTTACTGGCCAAAAGGAACACTGTGAGGATGCACTGTGGGAAAATAAACCATTCAGATCTTAAGGCTGATCCTATTAGTTCAAAACAATGGGGATTTTCAGAGACAATGCAACGCAAAATGAGTCCGAAAGTTTTGTTGGCTTTTAAGGCCACGGTTAGTTATTTATCAAATACAAAATGTAAAGTTGGACACAATAACATGTTTCATCAAGAGGAGAAAGTGTAGAGACTTTTCTTGGCCCGAGCATCCACCGAACGGTTACATCAGCTGCTGAGCATCATAGCTATGTTGTCATCTACGCTATAGGCAGCAGGGAATGCAGCATGAAGAGGTCATCCAGGGTGACAAAGACACACAACACAAATGCTTTTCACTCTCAAAGCTAATTGTTGGCTCTTGACTACAGATAGAATCACATATTTCTATTTTACCTTGAGCAGTTATCGTCCCTAGCTGGATTTGAGAAAAAATGAGCAGAACAATGATGCTTCATCAACTTATGTAAATACAGTGTGTCCACAGACGTCGAGGCTTTACAGCTTTCATAAAGACGTTGGCGAATGAAATAAAATCCTGTTGTATAACGGCAGCTTTCAGGGTCAGACTGATATATTCGGACTAAAGAACCCGTTTGATGCATTTAACACTTTCACTGCTTTTTATAACTGCTCCTCTGAGTACAAGACAGACAGATGGATGTACAGAAGGAATTATGAAAAAAGGTATTTATTTTTTTCAAAATGAAGACTTAGCTTAACTTGATATAGGAGTCAAGATGGCTTCAGACAATATAAGTGAACACCAGGCTCCAGTGGATTGTTTCTTTGGGAAACAAAATCTAGACTCATCTGATTACTTTTAACTCAAGCGACCTGCTACACTCACTGTACAGTACATGCAAATGTGACAGTATCAACATTATTCACACAGGTTTCAAAAGTCATAATGTTTTAAGTAATTACTGTAAATTTGAGTTTCTGCACATGAGCTAGGACAGAGAAAGGACAGAGAAAGGATCTCTTTCTCCCTCTCTCCAGAAGCAGATGGATATTAGGCTGCTTCGCTGAGTGGGCGTCTTTGGTCTAGATTGGCATTCCTGCCTGGGTTCAAGGATATCTCCCGTGTTTGTGTCCCACAGCTCTCTTGCAATGGCCGCTATTGTTTCCCCTGAGCTCAGCCTCAAACCTCCAGCCCCAGGAACAAATCCAAGACTCTTCTGGACACCCGGGCACAAGCAGCGTGGTCAGCCCACTCTCTGCATTCCTGTACCCTACCTCTTGTCAGGCCGTGGGTGCTGCGCTGAGGCTCGGCCCTGCAAGACAAACAGACTGAGCACTGTGTACAAGGCAGAGTGGACAAACATGTCTCCCTCTGAATATCCCCCTTCACTGTGTTTATACAGGAAACTATGCAGCTATGCAGTCTCCATAGACTTCAATGATATGGCCGCTCATGTTCAGATAACATTTTCACCCACTTGAGTATTCAGGATTCCTCAGCAGATGAGATCAAGTTAAAGACTTGACTTTCTCCAATTTGACAAAGATTTAGATTTTCTCTACAATCGTGTCTAAATCTTTGTTGGATGCCCTTTATTTGAGGCTCATGTGGCTGTCAACAGAAACATATAATTTTGTATTAGTGTCTGTATTATATTTACCTATTCCACAAAACCCAGATAAAGATATTAAATTTGTCCTGGATGAATCTAGCCTTGACTTAGTTGCACAAAAGCATGTTGAAATAAACCCAGCCAAGTAGATATGGAGCTTGGCAAAAAGCATGCGTTATGTTGTACTGTGCAAAAATTCTTTGCTCCAGAGCAGCCAGGCTAACATTAACCCTGAAGTCTTGTGTTAAATCAGTTGTCGCTCTAACCCAAGATAAACTTTTGAATGTTCTATTTTTTTTAAACATGCATTGCCTGCCACTATTGCTGTCACGTTTGATATAAATACTACTGCAGTTTTTGAGATGGTTAGAATGTGTTGCACTTCTACCGGAGATTGAGTGGGACAATGCAACCATTCCCAGATGATATTAAGGGCAGACTGGTCAGAGACCAATCCATAATTATTTCAGATGACGGATTTAATTTTCTTGTCCTTCTCTAATAAAAAAGATAGGCTTTTGTTACACAATTTATTGGCCGGTTTTTTTTCAGGTATTGATAGCTTACTTTGGTTTCATATCATGCTCAATTTTAGTACCACATCACTGGACCAATAACCTGGAAAAAAAACAAAAACATTGTTTTACACATGTGCTTATAGTGTGTGTGTAAGTCACTTACTTTATTATTTTACTTTTTATCTCCAGATCCAGTTTTACATAGAACTGATGCCAAAGGCATTTATTATTAGTATTTCGGGGTTAACACATTTCCTGATTGTATTTGAGTCCAACACACCCATGACTGTTTTGCTGCAACACTCAAAGCTTCAAAAGGTTTTAGTTTAATTTTCTCTTGTTATAATGTTCATCTGGATAATTGTGCTGCATTATAAAAGCAGCAGGATAGCAGGACATATCTCATTTCTGAAATGATGCAGCTGTATCGCCACCTCTGAAATGATCTCAAAAGGCTTTGGTTTGTCATATGTTCTCCGATGTGAAAACAGATTCATCTGTTGCTGATTTCTGACTTGAAATAAGAAACAGCTACAACAAGTCATTTCTTCTCAAATTTAATATTCTGATACTGCATGGGTGTTTTCTAACACAACTCTCCTGCAACAGATCGTGCTTTGTTTGCAGACTGCTGCAGCCACTGCGGATGAAACACATCCAGGACTCCTTGCAGTGTTGAAATGTGGTGCACTGAAGTTCCAAACACTCAATCATATTTGAAATCCAACATATAACACGGACAATTACAAGGTGTTCTCACAAAAGGAACAAACATTGAGCTTGGCATTTCTCACATTGGAAACTGCGGTGTGCAAACCAATCTCCACTCAAGGTCTTCTCACTAACTTGTTTTGAAGCATTTAACCCCACACACAGGAAGTTTGCTGAGCTGCAGATGTTAAAACCTTTCAATATAGAGTGCTGCATGACTGAGTCCTAGAACCTGGCAATGAGCCAACATTTCCCGTTCCCTTGTCTCTGTGTTAATTGATTTTGGTTTGAAGCCTTGAATAAGGTCTGTGGTAAACACAGGTGTCACATGGTTGTTTGAGGTCCTTTTTTACCAGCCAAAAAAAAAAGGTTGAAAAAGTTATTGTTCCTCAGGATGATTCCTTTATAATTTATTTAAAACATATCCAGTTACTTCTGCACATCATACATAGTATGCTACTTAGAACAAAACTGTCCTCCAGCTGGTCAAACCTGTGATTCTTTTTCTTTGTCCTCCTTCTCCTGAGCACCTGTTCCACATCCATCTTTAACAAGCACATTATACTATCCTGTGGCCAATATTGAGCTGTGGAGGGGGTGTGGAGGGGGTGTGGTCAAGGCGATCCCAGCCACCTCTCATAGCCTTGATTTCCAATCCAACAAACAAATAAGAAACACAGCAAATCAACAAATCCATCTAAATAATAAGTGTTAAAACATGCACCACATCTACCAATAAACCCAAATGCAAAATAAACACACAGATTTAACTCAAACTGGGCAATTAACCAAATCATGCAAAGTTGGGACAAAAGTAAAAAGGTGTTCACGTTGTGTTCTACAGTGTGAAATATTTCAGTAAATACCTCGTCTATAGCCCAACCGTTCCACTTCCGGGACTGCTCCGGTGCTGCAAGAAATTCCACATGGATGCATGTATTTTACGTTTGCTTCCCCTGTCTTTGCGTTGGAATTTTGAATTCAGTGGATTTCTGAGGACTATGGTTGACTGCTCCTCAGATCTCTGCAGGGTAAATTGTGAAAACTGTCTAGACTATCTTTCCAATCTGAGTTTTTTCTTGCGGCTCTGTGCGGAGTTTAGCACCGCTCATGACGATTCTGATTGGTTTGAAGACATGCCATTGAACCAGAGCATGTGTTCCTCTCATTCCCGGATGCTGTGTGAAGTAGCCAGACCGTCCTTCCGAGAGCTTTGGAGGAAGGTCTGGCAAAGGGAGACAAGTAAATACCCCACTCGTGAATTCTAAAGCTTTAAAAAATGCAAAAAGTGTCTGAATGAGACTACAAAAGTTGTCAAACGTCATCCCGCTGCACAAGCCAAATCAGTTGGATGCTTAGTATTGGTGACGTTAAAGTCATGCGACCGCGGTGGAGTTTGCTAGCCTAACGTTAGCTTTTTACTTCTGACGATTTCATTTACGCTTCAAAACTCTTAAAAGTGGTGTTCATTTGTGAAGATTGTCTTGCTGAACAAAACGTGTTAACGTCATAAACATTTGTTTGACAAACAGTTTTTTTTCAGCAATAATCCCAAAACAAAATTCAAATGCCAGGTTTGGCCTCCAAATAACACCATCCCTGCAGTGTTCCACTCTGAGCACTTTTTAGACTTTTGCTCATGTAAGCTTAAATGTTAAGCATGACAGTTAATTTCTTTGATTCTTAAAACATCCGATGACAAAACAATCTTTATTTTGCCCTTTAAAATAGTTTTGGATATAGCCATGATGTTGACCTTTAAATCGCCATTACAGCCTTTACAGTACAGTACAACATAACGCATGCTTAAATCTTAATCTTTTTAAATCAGAAACACAACCTTTGAAGCTCCATTTGTCATAAACCATGTGAGAACACAAAAATGGAGGAAATACGAACATGCAAAGTCACCACAAGTTTATTTTAATACAATGCAGATGTAGAGACTTGGCTCGTGTTCACAGGTTGTCACACAACACACTTTTCTTGTCTTCTGAGCATCTCCAATTGTTAATCTGGGTGACTGTACATCCAATTTAAACACAATCCATTGAGAGGATATACAAGGCCAATTCAACAATGGCCTCACAGTGCTGCGGGCTGCTTTGCATCAGGGTGTGAGTGCAGACTCAGAGATAACCCTTGTTGTCGCTGCGGCCGGGGTGAAGCAGATGGGGAGAGGAACAATGGCCGGGCCCATGCAGAGGGCGGCAGTGACTGACACAGCCACTGAAGCTCCAAAGAATGCTTGGAGCCAAGCCAGAGACATGGACCTCATTGTCGTTGCAGCCACACAAACCCCCCATCCCCACCTGACCCTCGTCATCGAGGGGACGACACCTTCAAAGACAGCCCCTGTGCGTCAGAAGAGCACCAAACCATCCCAAAGGAGCAGCAGAGCCCAGTGTTGGTTCTGTGGACTGGTTTGGAAGAGGACTACTGAGCAGATAGAAGGAGGTCAACCCCACCCAACATCAACAACTACTGTTCTAGCATGGCTACGGCAAGCACCTCAGGGCAGAGCACCTTTGGGCTCGGGAGGAAAAAGAAGAACCCTGGTCTCATGGATCAGATCACTAAGTTCTTTGGGGGAGACAAAAAGAAAAGGAGCAAGGTGAGCATCCACGCATCTGCATCTAAAGGGATAGTTTAGGGGGGCTTTCTCCAGCTGAACTTCACTGCTCCATGCCTCTTAAAACTTTAACCTTATGTATCTGCATCTGCATCTAAAGGGATAGTTTAGGGGGGCTTTCTCCAGCTGAACTTCACTGCTCCATGCCTCTTAAAACTTAAAACAATTTCCTCATTGTACTACAACACTGTGCTATATTGCATTTGTTTTTAGTGCTTTGTTAAATTTGGAAACATTTGTTAGTGGTCTACTTAGGCAGTGGGGCCTAAATAAAGGACCAAAATTTCAGGCGCTCCAAATGATGAATTACCTGATCATCTTTCAAGGACTGTTTTTTCACTTTCCTGTGAACTGCAAGTTTAAGATGTGAGAGAATGTGTATTAATCCATGAAGTAACACACAAAAACAAAAGCAAAATCTCCAAATCTGAAGATTTAAGGTTTTAAGTGAAAAGCATGTCTGAACTTCTTGAACTTGTCTCCAAAGCATTCCATAAACTTTTTACATAATAATAATGATAATAATAATAATAATAATAATAAATGCAGCTACAAGTAGAGGACTTCTAGTTTTAAAGAGAGAAATTTCTCAGTTTTTTTTTTTTTTACTCTAGATGCTTAGCGGATGCAGAGCACTGGTGGCTCATTGTCCCTAACCTCGTTGATTCTCTTATTTAGTTATTTAGCGTTTGAATACTGAGGCAAAATTCACCTATGGCTTGCACTATACGTTGTGAGAAACAAGATGGTACATCATTTAATGTCATTGAAAAAGAAAATTTATTCTCAAAACCTTTTTTTGGGGTTAGAAGATTTCTTTCTTTTTATCATTATCTTTATCTCTCATGAATGTTGATCTAAAAACACGTCTCATAAAAATGGAATTATTGGACAGTGGACTGGGTCCAAAATGTTGATGTACTTGTTTAAAAAAACTCTCTTATCTGTTTGTACATTTTAACTTCTTCCAGTAGATAAGTTGGTGTTGCTTGTATCCTTTATCTTGTTGGGTTATTTTGACTCCTCCAAATTGGGTGTAAATTTAAACGGTACGTTAAGTTAAAGAAATAACATTTATAGCCACATAGCCTACGTCAAGTCTACATTAGATGCACCACCACAACAGTGCAGGTACATTTAGTTTAGTAATGTGGGCCCGGCCCTGAGCTGCAGACAGAAAACCTCGGAAAAAACTCTTTCTAAGTGGAGTCCTCAGGACTCAGACCTGCTCTCATTTATTCACTTTTTCACATAACATCAGCAGGTTTTGTGGATTTGTATGCATTTTTACTGTTGGTGCCTAGATGTGTGCCTCTTGTGTCATCAAATTAATTAATATAACACAAAAGAAAAAGAAAGCTATGATGATGGGGTTCTTTGCATATTAAAATCATCTTTTTTTAGACTTAAGTTATTTTGTGTACATTGAAACACACATTCATGAGGATGAACAGACGTGTGTTTTTTTGTCAGACTCTACAGAGACGGTCAGTTGTGTGCGATTGAGCCTGCCACGCCTGATAAATCTCCTTAACGTGGTATTACACTGTAGTCGACTACACCATCCTTCCCTCCCGCACTGTAAACCGTACTTGCTGTTTCCTTTTAGTATTTTATTTGCCTCTAATTGATTAGATCTGCAGATTACCCATCGTCACACATGGTTGTGGTCCTTTGATTGTGAGACTTGATGCCCAAGAGGACCTTAAAACTACTGTAATTGTGAGAACTTTTGAGGTGTGGCGCAGCTGGGAACAATTTTCAGAAAAGAACTGATGTCTTTTCAAGCTCATGCTGCAAAGCTACTCATCGTTAGTCGGATGTACTGTACATTGCTGGTATAACAAACCAAACATCTGGCGTGTCTCTTACGCTCCGGATGTCCCTCCCCTTGCGCCATCTCTCTCTCTCTATCGGGCCTTAGCGCCGCCAAGGACGGCTGTGAATGGTTTAAAGAAACACAAACAAGCCATTGTTTCAATTCCAAATATAAAGGCCGTGTAGCCAGACCATACTCAGGTGCTGACACAGCACTGTGGTTGGCTGTGGATACAGGTCTGGTAATGTGAGATTCCTCAATCATCAATAACCATCAATTAATTAATCAATATCAAAAAGTGATAAAAAATACATTGTCATGCTGTTGAGTTACATTGTGCCTAAAAGTTTCGTAGTAGCATTGCTCAATGTTGTGGTAGTTACTGGATCTCTTTTGATCCTCACAGGGCTCGTTCCGGGGTCACCTGGCCACCTCCCCCCAGTCCTCCGCTCGCCGCCGGACCAAAGAAAATGCTGTGGTGCATTTCTTCAGGAGCATTGTAAGTTTAGCATTGTATACATCAAATCATACATTAAATACCTTTAGCTGAGTACATCAACTGTTTTGTTTTGTCATGTTAACATCCTGAGCTTTATTTAATTTTTAAAGCCTTTAAGACTGCCGTGAGTTGCATTATCTGAATCAGAATCAGAATCAGAACCAGAACCAGAACCAGAACCAGAACCAGAACCAGAACCAGAACCAGAATCAGAACCAGAACCAGAACCAGAACCAAAACCAAAACCAGAACCAGAATCAGAATCAGAACCAGAATCAGAACCAGAATCAGCTTTATTTGCCAGGTATGAGGACACACACTTTGCAAGTCACACAGTGTGAGCAACAATGCTCACACTGTGCTCACACATACAAGACAACCAAAACAAAAATATACACACTAATATGTACACAAAATATACATTCTCTAAACAGAAACAATAGAGAGGCATGAGATTTTTCTCCAATTTTAACATGACATCAACAGTCCGGCAGCGTTTTAAAGCTAAACTGTTTTCGTCAGCTCGCTCAGTGTGATAACAAGGCTGCCTGACTCGTTTTATAAGTAGGCCTGCTGATAAAAAAACAAAACAGGAATTGGGTAAAGTTTCAATAAGCACCTCCATCATTTGCTTTTTCCCAAACAGTTTTTCTTGTTCTTGTTCCCTGTGCAATTAATTCTTTTGTTGTTGTTGCTCTTTCAGGTTTCCTCTCCTCGTCCTAAATCCAGGGTGAGTCTCATTATTATTATTTTTTAAAATTATTTTACAATATCTGTTTTGTTAAGAACTCCAGAGACAGAGATGCACTGATAATTTACTTATGATCAATTGTTAGACTTCCTTATCTGTAGTAATTGTTTCCAATTATATTTCCCAATGTCAAATTCCACAGCTGCATCTTTTTTTTAACACAATTTGATTTAAACATTTTATTTTGTTTGGATACTTTTAAAGCTTTTTGTGTGGGATTTTATAACGTTGGCATCATGCAGTGGTAGTATCACATAGGATGCTGTGTCAGACAGCAACGCATGTTGCTAGCCTCGCCCCCCGTCCCCCAGTGGATCACCTGACCCAGAGACACTTCATACAAGCTGCATTAATACAACAGCATTGTCAGCTTTTTTAACAAAACAAAAATGTATACCATCAAAATGTTTTAAAAAGATGCTGTGTTTAAATTCAAATATCCACAGCTACACTAGCGGTTAGCATGCTAACAAGTGCACAATGACAATGCTAACATGCTGGTGTTTAGCAGGTATGAGGCCTGTTTAGCGTCTCAGCTCTGTGTGTTAGAATGCTTACATTAGCTAGTAAGCAGTGAGCACTGGTCTAACACTATCAGCAAGTACAGCCAAGACTGATTAGAATGTCATTAGATTAGCAGGTACTTGTTTGTCTTAAACCAAAGTAGGCCGATTGGACAAATTGATATTCTGACCAGATGATGGTGTTAAAGGAAAATTCCAAGGAAATCAACTTAATTTGGATTCACCTGGTAGGGAACATGAACTTCAATGGTAATGTTAATTCATCTTGTTTGTGGTTACATTTCATTGAATAATTGAACACATCCTCCTGTTGGTGACACTATATGAAAAGTCATCACATCACCAGTGTCAGTAGGCTTCATCCTCCGGGGACCACAACATTTTGTAGGCCAAACTTTGAGGAAGTTAATGCATATTTAAATGAGTGGATCCCAACCTGTACGTCTGGACCCTTAACCTTTTCTGCCCACAAAAAGGGGGAAGGTTTTATGATGTACTTATATGCAACCACTCATGCTTCATTTTAAGTGGCGACAAATTTGACATTTACTTATATTAGTGATCACCAGTGGAAATTACCACCATGTTGCTGCCATTTAATATCTTTAACTGGATGATTCTCAAATATGTTGAGGTGGATGAAGGTGCCACCACACCCTTACTGTATCTCATCATTCCTTCGTGTCACTGTCTGTTTCTTTTTCATGTCCAGTGGAGGGACGTCTTGGGCTTGGTACGTCACACAAATTTCCCTTCTCGATTTAAACAAAAGCCCCACTGCTGACTGCACCGTTCTGCGTGTGTGTGTGTGTGTGTGTGTGTGTGTGTGTGTGTGTGTGTGTGTGTGTGTGTGTGTGTGTGTGTATGTGTGCGTGTGTGTGTGTGTACGTGTGTGCATGTGCGTGCTTGCGATGATACCATTTAAATCTGTCCAATGTGTCTTTTGTCTGCAGCGCACCTGTTACCTAACCACCACACTCGCCCTGTCTCTTTCTCCTTTGTGTGTTTCTCTGCTTTCCTCCTCGAAGAGAAATCTCTTTTATACCTGAGCAAGGCTGATTCACCAGCATCTACATGCAGTGGTTCAAAGGCAAAGCTCACGCTTGACGTGTGCCACAGAAAATGACTTTCATTCACTGATTGATCATTTGAAAAGATTGATTTGTGACATACCAACACATCGGCTTTTTGGTAAATTCATCCTTATTATTTATTTAAAATAAATTCTTTTTTGCTTTAATCCAGAGCGACTCGCTGCTTCTGGATGACTTTGAAACTGCTCAACTGTTTATGAACCACAACCGGTAAACATTTTCTCTTAGGACCTCTTGGCCTGCATCCCCTTCCTCCTACTCCTCCTCTTCCTCTCCTATACCTCTTGTTCTCTGTAACACCTCCATCCTCTCTATGCCAGAGATGACTCAACAATCTATCTGTTTTCGCTTCCCACTTTCTTTGTGTCTTCTCTTCTGTCAGGCGACCCTGGACAGCCGATTCCTATTTCTGTTATTTGGCGGTGATTACTGTCTTGTGTCCTTTGTGTCAGTCATGTCAACGCTGACCTTATCTTCCCCTTGTAATCCATTTTCTTTTGCTTGAAGGTTGCTCCTGAGTCTGGTCGTGTCCCTTTTCATGTTTTACCCACGTCTTGGACATGTTACTCTCTCACATAACAGAGTGAAGCACAGACACAACTGTTTCTTTTACATCACACTGCTGATGTTGCAGAGAAACCACATACCTGCAGTTTGTTGTTTTTCCCTCAGCTTACAAGTGAAATTATTAAAATAATTTTATGACCTTAGACGTTGACCTAAACTTGTGTATCAGTTCTAACAGTTATGTGATTAGAAAAACCTCAAATCAGACCTCTTTTATTGTCCACAAGGGATATTCAGCTTGTAGCATTAAAAACCCAATGAAAACGTAGATCCAAATACCAAAAGGTTGACCCCAATGCAACGACCCCAATGCAACAAAAGGATAGGACGGTAAATGAAGAGATATGGCTTATGTGCAAAAAGTGCAAACGTTTAGCCACTAATAAGGAAGTTTGTCGTTTTTTCTTCATTTTTGAAAGACTTATTATTTGTGGATATGTTTTTTTTTTTGTCCAACAGCAATCACTGTGCCCTTTAAAATAATTGTTTTTTTGCATTTTGGTGAAGTAGTGGGGCATCTACTCTGATGCTCTGAGATAAAATGTGTGTCATCTTATAAAAACATAAAGGACATCAATGTAAAGTTTATTAAACGTTTGGTTAGAGCTTAAACAGTTAAAGAGCAGCAAACATGCTTTCAGGCCCCGTTTTTTCCGGTCTCCATCTGTGCTTATAGAGCGTCTTTTTCTAGGCCTCGTCACCGCGTGTTGAGAGCACAAAGTCGCCGGTCAGAAGACGCAGAGACCAAAGCACACTGTCCAGGATCTTCAGCCTGGTGAGCTTACTGCACGCTTGCCTCATTGTTTTACTCAACATTTCTTTTCTCTATCTGTAAAACTGGGCTTCATAAACACTGTTTCCTGTCTGTGTTTGCCCGAATGCAACAGTGATGCTCTCAGCAGAGATCAGTGAGTAATAAATCAATACAGTACAGAATAATGATTCATAATCATTTCAGTTTCATTCATCTTCTTTCATCAACACGCTTTTAGAGCAGCTTGTCTCTATAATAATCTAACAAGCTTAAGAGCAACATTTTCATTTTTACAGTGGCTCAACATGTAAACTTAGATATTACATTTCTCACCAAAACATTTGTTTATTATTTCTTACTGCAACTGCCATCTACCTCGACTCTTCTGAGGGTTTATTTTCAGTGTGGATGATCTCCTTGAATCCCAATTAATGTGAAGTATTGGACAATCACATGTTTCATCAATATATTACCCCAGAATGCTCTTAGAAGCCATCTCTGGGGACAGAAAAAACATGTTATTTTTCTCAGCCACCTCATCATCTTCCTCCTTCTTCTCTCCATTATCTCTCCAGGGAGAAACCAAGTCCCGTCCACCCCCTAAACGCTGGAGCACCATCTTCTAAGCTTTCCGCCGTGGACCACACCAATGATACAACGCCGATGGGACAAGACAAAGGAGTGGAAACAGATCTGCAAGCGGCGGACTCACAACCTCAAGAAACCCTAACCCACTAACACCATCCTCCTGTAAGTTTAGACAGTGACATTGACAGAGTATGAAACCACTCTCCAGGGATGTAGCTGGTCACTGTGCCTCTTTTTTTTGTTCTTCTTTTTTAAATCCTACTTCTACGGATATCTTGTCTAGCTGTTTATAAGAAGTTTGGTCATGCTTTTAGTTTTATCTTACTGTAAAAACTCTCCTATTTGAGTATCTTATGGTGCTAGCGTGTGCTGTCTGAGGTTTGTTCATGGCAGATGCTTGTTTTTCTATTTGTCTCCCATCATCTGCATTTTGTACACGAGTGAGGCTTTATGTATGTCGCTGCTTCTTAGAAACACGACTCACACACCAACGTCAAAATCTAGACTAGAGTGGTCCTGTTTGTGGCTGTTGTGCTAGAGTGAAACGTATGTTGCAAAGCATTTCAAAACACACCAGGAAACCTACAGTATATCATGGACTCTAATATTGCTTTAATTATACTGTTTGTGTTTCATTATGGTTCAATGTAATTAATAAACATGTACAGTATGGTTACATTCAAGTTTATTGGAAAATAAAATGCCCTTTTCAAATGCACTGTTACATAACTAAAGAATTTCTTAAAATCAAATGGTCTGTTCTCTATATAGTAGCTTTTGCATTTGATTTAATTCATTGTGAGTTATCTGTTTGCATCTTTTAACTTTGAATGTTATTTGTGTTTAATTTAGAAGATGACAGACACCAGTTTGTTTTATCTGATGGTCAGATAGTACGTGGCTCAAAGGTTTAAGGAGGAAGCACCAAGATGGTTGAAGGAGTTCTAAAGGACAGTATGTTGAAGTGTTCTGACGCATTATTTGAGGATTTCATTTTGTTCATAATAAATTGCATTGCCTCTTCCATTTGTACATGTTTGTTTGTTCACCTTAATGTAAAAGTCAAAAGAAATATAAATGTGTTTTTTTTGCTGATGTGGTGGTGCTACAGGAAAGTTTTTTCCCTCTTAATGTAAAAGTATGTTTTTAATGTTAAGCCTAACTGGAAATAAACATGTTTTGTCTTCTCTCAGTTATTAAATTTTTTTAATCTGAGAATTCTGGCAAATTGTTTTCTTTATAACATAATTTGTTTCCCTTTTCAGCGATTTTTGTAGCCAACAGTACAGAAATAGTTCAACATTTTAGATAATGTGCTTATTCACTTTCTTGCTGAGAGTTGAAGAAAAAATGGTCACTCTCACATATGTGGATCGAGCCAGGAGAGAGTTAGCTTTGATTAGTAGAAAGACTGGCAAAACAGAGACAATCTGCCTACCATCATCTTAAAATTCTTCTTTGTTTAAGCTGTACTAAAACCAAAGTGTAACGACAAGAAAGTCCTTTGGCAGTCATTTTCCACTTACGGAACTGCCCCGTTGCCACTGGAAATTTGGCCACGTGTCCTTTTTCTCGACTGGATTTGTGTTGTTCTAAACTCCGGTAGACTAATAAGGACTACGGTTACCTGCTCCTCAGATCTCTGCAGGGTAAATCCAGACAGCTAGACAGACTATTGGTCCAATCTGAGTTGTCTGTTGAACGACTAAAACAACTTAAATGTACACTAGTTCCTTCCCAAGACTATTTTCCAGCGTCACCGAGGCTTTGTGTAGCGCTTATCGCTGCCCACGACAATTGTGATTGATTTAAAGAAATGCCAATAAACCAGAACACGTTTTTCTCCTGTCCCGGTATGCTGTGTGGACTAGCCAGATCCTCCTCAGCAGTGCTGTGGAGGAAGGTCCGGCAAAATGAGACTATGCTAAGCTAGGCTAACCAACTACTGGCTTCATGCCGCTCCATGATGTCGCACAGACTCCAAGCTTCTCTTGACAAGATAGCGAACAAGCAAATTCCCCAAAATGTAAAACTTTTCCTTTAATATTACAGGAAATAATCAAAGTGCCTCTTGTCTTTCCTTCTCATCTTTTGTGAAAGTATTACAAACTCACAGTTGACCAAAGGTGTAATTTAAAACCCCAATAGTTAAAACTGGCCAGTGCAACCCACCACAAATATCTTATCATAATTTATTTTACATGAATGAACATTTGCACAATAACTTGATGAAGGAAAGGCACAAATTATTGCAGAAAAAGTCACCAGAAAACAGGAAATTAAGCATTTGAAGTGTACATTTTCTAATCTAACCCAAGTTATGCTGATGTATTTGTACCTAGGATGGTTGTAACCATGGCAATAGCAGAGACTGCAACACTATGTCTTAGCCATACTCAAGGTTTGCTAAGCAGCAAAATAACTGAAGAGGGAAAGAAGAAAGTATGTATTCCATTAACCCCAAACTCAACCCATAATCCATAACTGAAGACTCCCACACACTCCGGAAACATCCTCTGGAGGCCAATCATCTATCTCAGACAGTAATCCTAATATCAAAGTGTTCTACAGACTACCGAACACAAGATCCCAATTATGTGTAGCTGTACATTATGTGCTACAGGTAACTGAACAAGAATAATACTCAGAGCTGGGAAAAACAATTTTTCACATCATTATAAATAATGCTGAGATGGAACTTTTGACTGATAACTGCCCCTAAGACCACAATTAGCAAAGAGCTCCATCTCTCCTGCATGCAATGTTTCTGCGATAATTGGCTCAGTGGCCTAAAATCTGCATCACACAAAGGCAATTTTCCTGTATGACGTATTTTAGCAATCACACAAAAGGCTTAATATATCCTAAACCTTTCACTATGGTTTGTCTTTATACTGATGCTGGCCACGCAGATGTCTGTATGAGAAATTATCCCTGCAAATGTATTCAAATCTCAAAATGAATATTCTGATGTAACATAAAGCTCAAATGCTCAACCCAATGTGATGTAAGCATTCAATTAACCCACATCACTTTACTTAGAGAATAGTAAGAAAAAATATCAACATACTTCTCTGTACTGCGTGATATACTTTTAATCCTCTATAAACAGTTCTTTGATTGCCACAACATCATGTTTGTCAAAGAAATAGAAATCTCCCCCCTGAACGCACCTGAATCCGTTAAATGACTATAATTTAATAAGTCTATAGTCTAATAATAAAGTCTCTGGGTCTTTTTTTTAACAATTAAAGGAAGATGCCATCTTCAAACAGTGAAAGTCTTTTCCACTAATTGATCGGAGGAAAGGGATGCTGCGTTGCGGAGCAAGAGAGACCTCTGGTGCTCCACCGTTGTGTTGCAATGGAACGGTTGTGAAATAAGCCAGTGTGGAAAAATTGCAACAACTGGTTTTATTACCATATATACCAAGGTTTCCTCCCTTTACATAGTAGGAAGAGACATTAATATGGCACAGAAAACATATATATTATACCTTTGTATTAGTTTTTAATGCAGATCGATGGCAAATAATTTATGTGCAAAATGCATTGAACTTTAATCCGGCTCAAGTACATTCAAATACAGTTCAAAGCATCACTAGACAATAACTGAGGCTACCTGGCACTGCACACATTAAAAAGGATCACTTGAATGAAGCACTACTGTTTCTTTTTTCTAATATCCATGACGTGAAAATAATGCACATAAAAAGGATGAAAACAAAAGCGGCAGCGCAAAGAAGCCTTCAATGATTTGTGTCCGCAGACTTTTGAAGTCCCCATGTAATTCATTGTCCTTCTTGCACGTATTTATTATATACACTTTAACAATGATGTTTAATTTTCACAAAAGCTCTCACTCGCCTCCTCTTTAAAAACATGACTACCGGCGTCTAAGTTGTGTGACTGAGTTCTTAGTTCATCCACAATCCCAGACACACTGCCCAACAGGCCACGCATCCCTTCCTCCATCTCCCCGTGAAAGTCCACCTCTTCGACTTTCACTTGTCCTCCTGTTGCAAGAAACGCACCCCCGTCTTCAAATCCATAACTGTAGCTGTCATCCATATCGGCTGCAGCTGTGCTTGCGTTGTTGCCGTTAGCTGAGGCGCTGGAGGCAAGTCTCTCACATCGGGCCTGATGCCTGAGGAAGCTGTCTCTCCAAATCACTTTTTTCCCACACATGCCACACTCGTAGGGCCGCAGCCCTCCATGAGTCTTGAGGTGCTTGGTTAGGTGGTGCTTCATCTTGAAGGACTTTGTGCAAACGGGACAACCGAAGGGCCGTAGATTGAGGTGCTGCATCTTCACGTGCCGGTCACGCATACTCTTCAGGGTGTAGGCTTTTCCGCAGTGGCAGAAGTGGACTTTGCCTGTGTAGGGGGCGCCAGCGAGGGACACTGAGGAGGACGAAGATGGCGTTGGTGGTGAAGAGGGTGGTGGAAATGCAGCAGAGGATGGAGACAATTGGCGACTTGAGGTGGGAGTCAATGAGCTACCCTGTCCCACGCTGGTGGAGGGCCAGTTCACCTCCGAGCCTGTCGTGGTGAAGTCAGGAGACGCAGGCACTAAAGGCCTCTGGGAAACTTGTCCTGTGCCATCTTCAATCTCATCATATGTGTCTCTACTATACATCCCTTCTGTGAAACATTCAAAGTCCACATCCTCCTCCTTATCGTCTTCATCCTCGTCTTTACTGCAGTTGCCACCCTCTACTTCCTGCGGCCTCTGGTCTTGCTGAGACCAGGGACTCGTCTGCCACTGCAGTCGGTCCGAGACTGGACAGGAAGGGCCCGGAACTGCTTCACCTGTTTGGCAAGCCTGATCACTGGGCAGGTGTGAGGAAGGATCTCTTCCTACCAAATTTCTTTGCACTTTTTCCTTTGTCTCCTCCACACCCGCCTTGCCTGGGACTTGTCCTACATTCTCATTTGAAATTGGGTTGAAGTCTGCTGGAGAAATGTAAAACAAAATCAAATCAAATCAAATCTATGGACAGAACAAGGAGACAGCGTGGACAGCGTGGACGACCAGCCACACTATGAGGCTGTGTATCTAATGTCATTACTTAATACTGAGCTAGAGGGGACTGAATGGTGCTTGGATTTGAAAATCTTTTGGTTTAAAAGTAAACTCATTTATTTAAGCAAACCTTGTGTTTGGGAAGGAGGGAAAAACACTAACATTTGAGAAAGTTGTCTTATTTTATTATATGAAAAGAAAAATGGTTTGATAGATAACATGTTTTTGTTTCTGAAAGGTTTTGAACAAAGTTTTGGTATAGGAACGGAAACTCGGCACAATATTTGTTAAAGGCAAAATGTGTGTCAAACCATTCTGAATTAAGTATATAGCCTATAAATTGTGTCCTACAGACTAAAGTAAAACTTATAATCTAAAAACACTTTATTCAGTAATTTTTTAATGAAAATGAGAATAATGATACAAAATGATCATTCCCTCTAATATGGTGAATCATATTTCAATTGTAAAATCACAATATCGTTCAGCCCTATGGTAAATTCATCAGGACATTAAACTTCGCTCTGTTGTCCTTGTATTCAACTATCCCTCTGCAAAAACCTTTCCATGACCAGTAATTGAACTTTGGATAAAAAAATATATAAAAAAGAATTCACACCATTTTGTTTGACAGAGCTATACTATGTGTGTTTAAAGAAAAACAAGTCTTTTGTATCTTACCGCATTGTCCCATTTGTGCAAAGCCTCCCTTCCTCTCCACCACTGCTTCTCCAACTCCCTCATCTGCCTCAATCTCTCTCTTCTCCTTCTTCCTCTTCTCTTGTGTCTCATCAATGTCCCCGCTCTCTCTGTTCTTATCAAGCCGTCTAACAACGCTCTGCGGTGTTCCACGCTGTTGAAACCTGACTTTCTGCTTTAATGCTTCACCACAAGGGACCCCCCCATGGTACCGGCTATTGTGGCCAGGTCCATCATGAGCAAAGTGGCTCGTTTTGCCATGGCTTGACACCCATGCCTCCTCCCAGTTGGTGTAATCACTCTCTGTATAGCAAGGGAGGGTGTCCAGTTGAGAGTCGGCTAAGTGCTGGGCTGATGAAGGCCGGGGCCGTCCCCATCTAGGAAACTGCTGTGGACGTCTCCATGTAGCTAAGGGAGGCAAGGCATCAGGCTTTCTCTCCTTCCTTCTTTCTTCCCTTTCCAGATATAAGCAGTCTGTGCTGCTTGGGGACTGCTGGCGAGATGCAGTGCCAGGGTGAGCTGCAACGGTCTCTCCAGGGCTGACTTCTGCTGGGGGCCGAGGCCTCTTCAGGATCTCAGTGCATTTGTCCACGATATGCCACATCTGGAGGAAACTGGCCACAGTGACATAGTTAACAATATCATCAAGCACGATGCTTAGCTGGCCTGTGTAGGCAGAACTTAGGACACTCTCAAAGGCCACTGGGTCCATAACTGAGGGTAAGGAAACAGTTGTAACATTCTTCAGTAAAACCTAAAAGGAGAGAGAGAAAGAAAGACATACTTTTGGACTTTTTGAGTTTGGGGCATCTGGACATTGATATGGGGTAAGTGAAAACAGACAATATATTGCACACTGATGTACCCTGACTTACCTGGTCATGAAAGTAAGGTGAGGATGCAGCGAGCACACAGCGGTGGGCCCTGAACACGTGTCCTTGCACCTGGATAGAGAGGTCACACAGCCTGCCCTCTTCCCGCTGGCGGTTCAGATTATCCAAAACAGCTGCACGGGCACCGGGGAAACACACCTGGACACTTAAACCAGCTTGAGCAGCCGAAGCACTGCAAGTCGGATCCATGGTCAGTCACACAAAACTATAGAGAAGATTAAAACAGTAAAAAGTGGTCACCTATCTTATATTTTTCTGTCAATTGACTCAATACAGTAGCTTTCTATAATTGATGTGTCAGCTCTAGAATGAGATTAAAGTAGGTGTCAATAAAGATATTAGTTAAATGATAACCAGTTGCGTGTCCCCAACTGTATTGATTAGTGATAAGAACATGAAGTAAGGGAGCATCCACCTGATGATCACTGCCACATTTAGCTAGCTAGCTAATCCCTTAATAATCTCAAGCATCACATTTTATCAATATGTAATTTGCTAGGTTGAAAACTGTTAGAACATCATGAAGTTAAGATAAGGAGCTGCAGACAGAAACACGTTGCACTTTCAAAGCATGTTTGCCTGCTATACATAGCTACAAATGTAGTCAGAATCAGAATTAGATTTATCGCCAAATGCATTTTCACTTACAAGGAATTTGCTTTGGTGTTTGGTGCATACAATAAACATTAATTAACGAAATAAACAATAAAGCAAAGTATTGCAACAGTCAATGCCATAATTAAATAAAGCTTCCGCCTGATGAGTAGCACCACGTTTAGCTAGCACCAACTTAGTTAACTTAGCTCGTTACATAAAAGGTTGCCGTTAAAAACACGATAATTAACATGAAGTCTGGTGAAGGTCTGCTTTAGCGTGTTAGCATTCAACGCTAGTTACTTTACCTTTGATATGTCGGTATCTCGAGCTTTTGACTTTTACGGGGAACTTCGCAGACTATTTGCAGCACATTATTATTATTTATGAATTCCACGAATATAAATAACATACAAAATACCATCACTTGTTTCTGAAACAAGAGAAAAAGAAGCAAGCATGTAAATGCTAACAGCAGCTTGCCCGTAGGCGTAGCTGATGCTAGCTGGTTGACAACAAAACGGCATCAGCAATCCTCACACAACGTGAGTGGGTGTTTGGTGTCAAAGTTGAATAGTTATGAAATACCATCACACTGGCCACAATACACAGCGGCTTTAGCTGCAATATTATCTAATTATATTATAAAAGATGAACCCACAACTATATGGGCAGTTATTGAAAGTTAATATAAAATTCAGCGTTACGTGACTATCTCTGTTGACAAAAGATGCCATCATTACCCCGCCCCCGCCGCACTGGAGCTCACTTAAAGGGCCAGTTCACCCTAATAACAGCTACCATGTCGTTCATTATTTGTGCTATAAACGCTAGGTGAGGCCCATACAGAGGTCTCTAGACGAAGCTCAGCTAGGACCAGTTTAAAAGCAGCGGGGCAGAAGCTTTAAATATTCGTCACACACTGGCTCTGCTCAGTCAAACACGCGCGGCCGTTTTTACCGCAGTGCATCTGCAGCATCCTCTGATCCGAGCGACGGAGGTGCCGCTGTGGCATAGGGAGAAAAAAAACACCGTTAACTGGCACAGGACGTATATTTTATTTTATTTTTGGTGGGCTGGCTCTACGATGCACTGACGCAGTATTCTTTGCAGGAACGGAGCATCTTTTCTACGAGTGCGGAGTCATTAGATAGGTGAAATTAGAAGTATTTCCACATTCAGCTGTCATCGCAGGAGAAGACAGTATTTTTTTCCCGAAGATACGCCTGGAGGAGAGGAGGCCTCTATTTCAGGACAGTAGGCTTTGTTTTCAGTGATCCGATCAAGGATAATTAGACCATTAGATTGGTCTGCATTTAATATTGGTAGCGTAGCCTGTAAAATGTAGCACTTCTTATCAAAGAGCATGCTTATTAATTATATGTGCTGGCATGTAAGTGTATTGTAAACATTCAATCAGTAGCTCGCATGTTGCACATAATATAAACTAATTTATCATAATCTTTTTGCACCCTGTAATTGCAAACCTAATAGAGCAGGGCATGTGGCTCCAGACCTTATGATTACTCTGTGCATCTCACATTAGACCTCAGGAAGAAAAGATAATCAAATCTCAGGGTGTTGATGGGGAACACTGTGATCCATCAGATATCTGGATTGTTCCATGTGCTGCTTGATAATTAAGCAGAAAAAACACCACTAGATTGCATCAGTTGAAGATACTGTCAAAAAGCAGCAAACGTTGTGAAAACCGTGTATATCTTATATCAGAATAAGATTTGTTGCCAAGTAAGTTTTCACTTGCACAGAATTTGTGTTTTGTGCATACAAACGTATTGAAAGGAAATTAACAATAAAGCAAAGTTCTGCAACAGTCAAAAACATAATTAAATAATATTAGCCCGTCTTCTTAAAAAACAAATATAAAAGAAAACCTTTGCAAATATTACAAAGTTGGAGGTTAGTTTGATGTGCATCATTTAAAGTTTCAGTCAGTTGGAGCTCGTATACGAGGGTGTTGCTGTTAGAGTTAGTAACCAACTTTTTGAGGCTCCTCTTCATATAAAACCTTTAATCCTAACATCCGGTGACATGGAAGTATTAAGCCTACGGATCCCTTTTCTTCTGTGCTGCATATTTGGTGAGTTGACCTGATTTTCTGTAGTGTTCATAGTTTGTTGCCACATCATGTTAACCCATAGTGCTTGCCTTGTTTTGTAGCAATGTCCGAGGGACGGGGAGCGTGTGCAGAGGTGGACTCTGACACAGAAGCGGTGGCGGGCAAGGGCTTCAAACTGGGCTGCATCTCCTGCAAGAGGAGGAGTGAGGTGGAGGCTACTGCCACCGTCGAATGGTACTTCAGGGCAAAAGGAGAAGCAGACTTCGTCCATGTGAGTGCGAATCATTGCTAAATAATGTCTTAGTCTGATGCCAGCACATAATATAACTGACACAGCACAGTGTGATGTGTACAGGCCAAGGGCATACAAAAATAGAATTTTTGAGCATATCAAACACTTCATTTTCAGCATTCTGGTGCCTTATTATTAGGAGGGGGGGGGGGGGGGGGGGGGGGGGGGGGGGGTGCACTAGCCTGTTCAGATTATTGGAGGGAGTTTGAAAAAAAGTAGACCCTTTCCAACAAAATAGCAACAAGTTTGAGAATCATCTAAATTTTTGTGATGGATGTGCAAATATACAAGTTTTCTGTCACATCTGAATTTTGATTAACGTTGATGTGTCTGTTCACCAGATCTACACCTACAACGAGGAAGGCCCCATCATTGAAAACG